>NC_041222.1:773598-835458 GCF_002837175.3 Physeter macrocephalus
CTCTCTCACTTCGTCACAGCTTACCCTTCCCCCTCCCCATGTCCTCAAGTCCATGCTCTAGTAGGTCTGTGTTTTATTCCCGTCCTAACACTAATCTCTTCATGACATTTTTTTTTCTTAGATTCCATATATATGTGTTAGCGTACGGTATTTGTTTTTCTCCTTCTGACTTACTTCACTCTGTATGACAGACTCCAGGTCTATCCACCTCATTACAAATAACTCAGTTTCATTTCTTTTTATGGCTGAGTAATATTCCATAACTGTCCATCAACAGATGAATGGATAAAGAAGATGTGGCACATATCTACCTGCTTTAAATAAACAGCTATCTTCATATGCTAAAGCCTCTATTCAATAGAAACCACCGATCTAGGGCTCAAGTAAGTGGTCCTTTTGGTGTTCGAGGGTGAAAGTCAGAGAGAGCAGATGCTGCCAAGACACAGGTTCAGCCCAAGTTCAAGAGAATTCAAAGCAGCACTGAGACTGGAATTTAAAAAGCAAGAGCAGACTGTGAGGGGCTATCCAGGACTGACCAAGTAGCGAGGAAGCCAGGTCTGAAAGTACTGAGGACAGCAGCAAGGCCAGAGCAAGACAGAACCACGAGGAGTGAAGAGCGACCAGGTTCGGGAAGAGCACAGCCACATGCTGGGGAGTTCAGGCAGACTGGGCAACCAGAGAAGGGAGGCCACGCACACAGCGAGGCAGTGTGCCCACGAGCCACAGGGGAAAGGTGCTGTCCTCTAAATTACCATACAAGCCAGCCTGGGATACTCGACCCACAGACTTGAAGTGCAAAGTGAAGGAGAAGGGTCCTAGAAATAAACATGCACGCATGCTCTGAAAAGAAAACTAAGATCTGATGCAAGACCATATGACAACAAGGCTTAGCAAGTAAAGCTGCTTGAAATCTTTGCAAGCTCCCACCCAAAAAAAGCTACAGAACATATGACCACACCCAGGCATCAGGACAAGACGCTGTTCTGAAACGCTACAAACAAGGGAATGATACCCCCTAATCCAGATTCCAAAGCTCACCAAGAATAAACACATTTTACCTGAAGGAGCTTTAAAAAGGTCACTTCGTAAAGACAGGGAAACCAGATGACCATAATCTAACAGACATGGCTGATCTGGGAAGGGTGGACAGATGCCAGTTCATCGCCACTCTGTCCCTCCTCTCACCTGGCTCCTCCCACTGAGTTTGAGCAAATGAGGCAAAAAGGTAGTGAGTGCTCTTCTCTATGACCACTATAGGTTCACATAAAATAAAATGCCCGATTAATGGAAATTGCAGCGCCCTAAGTTTTCAAAGGTGCTGCATGTTTAACAATTTCTTATAAAGCACTAGGGAATGTAAGGAGGGTCCTATTATTTTCCATTTAATGTCATTATAGTCTTATGACACTATTTTTAAAAGACTTAACTATCACTAAAAAATAACTAAAAGAAAGCATGGGTGAATTTATTTATAATAATGTCACAGAGGCCTCTGCAAGCATGACATAAGTCCCAGAAGCCACAAAGGACAAATACATTTGACAACATAGAAATATATGATTTTAAAAATCCAACCCCCAAGCCGAAAGATAAATGACATATTGAGGGAAAGTACGTGCACATTTGACAAAGGGCTATATTATAACTCAAACAGATTTGGACTGACACACAAAATCCTGCGGAACAAGGTGCAAAAAATATTAACAGTTCAAAGAAAAAGTGATCAAAAACATATGAAAAGATGTTTAGCTTTATTCATGATCAAGACATGTGAATTACAAAAAGAAAAAATGAGATACCATTCGTAACCCATCAGACCTGCACACATTTTAAAAGTGTGCAGGTGTAATCCTGAGGGATAATCTGGTAATATCGATTAAGATGTAAAAAGCATTCATCGTTTGGCCCACAATTAACTATTAAGAATTAAGCCTACAAATACACAGTACTTACAATAGCATATTAGGATATGCATGTCCACTGAGCATTTTTACTTGCTACAGCAAAAAAAAAAAAAAAAAAAGAGGGAAACGAGCTCAAAATCCAGAGAAGACGTGTTCAAAAAGAAAAAAACAAAAAAACCAATCAACAATGAAACACTACCCAGCCATTAAGAAGAATAAATAGACCTGTATCCTTCGACATGGAAAAGAGCTCTAATATTCAGCCAAAACCAGCAAGCCATAGAAAAATCTGTATGTATATATGTGATTCACTTCAGGTACTTTTCTTAAAAGAACAAGTGTATACTGCTGTATCCATTCTGGACGGGATCCCATGAAACCATTAATGTTGGTGACTTTGGGGAATGAGGACTACAGACCGGGGAGAGGGAAGGGAAACAGACTTTTATACTTTTTGAATTTTTTTATCATATAGCTGTATTATTCTCACTGAAAGTTTTTTTAAGACATGTTATAGGGTTTTACCTAAAAATATATAATTTTTAAAACCAAGGAATCTAGAGAAAGATAGGCTGCAAATGGGTAATTACTGTATCAAGCAGACAATTATAGAGGCAGAAACAAAGAACTATGAGAGCAATGACAAGACCGATTACTTTTGACCAAAGAGAATTTTTTTTAATCAAAGAGAATAAATAAAATCTTCACGGTGGAAGTAATATTTGAACAGGGCTTTGCATTTCAAACGGAACAGAAAGAACACTTCAGGCAGAGGAATGGCAGAAGCAAAGAACACTGGACTGAAAATGTATGGTGTCTGGGGTAGTGGCCAGGGCCCAGGTACAAGGAGTGATGAGGGAAAGAGGAATGCCACAGTGGGAACGTGGACGGCCTCGAAGACGAGACTGGAAATCTCAAACTGGATTCCGGTGGCAGCCAATTTGAACACGAGTCCAAAGAAGGACTCAACAGGGCTTGGAGACGGAGGGATGCTATCCACTCTGGAAGTTAGTTCCGCCTCAGACAAGCTGAGTTTAGGCTGCCCACTGGGCCTCTGAACAGAGGTGTCCAAAAGGCACAATTTGGGAGTAATCAAAAATTGTACTAGCCAAGGATGGATGTGGTAACGTGCGGTTACTAAAAGGGAAAAAAGAAAACACAGTTGAGAACAGAAGGAACAGTTATTTGCTCCTACTGTAACACGGTATCTCACGAAAGAGGAAACATCCACACCTAGCCCTCTCCTTAAGGCACCGTTTCATTGACTAATAAAATTCTGCACTGTGCCTTTTGTTAAGCTGTAAGGAAACCAAACAGTGAAAACCAGAACCTAGACCAGTGTCATCTTCCCACACTGCAAACCCATTCTAAAGAGAGCCCAAAGATGAGAAAAGACACTTAAAGGTCATCTGGGCAAAACACCCACATGGGCCTTGAAATCCCCTCTACAAAATCCTTGGGTAAAACCCTGGAACTGTTTCCCCGTGATGACAACCAGAGCAAAAGTAAAAGTGTAAAACCTAAGCAAATGAGATGTGCTGATTTTTGAGCCTCCCGTGCTGCTGAGCTCACACCCTCAGTGGTGAGCTCTCTGAGGGCAGGGACCGTGTGCCCAGAGCCCAGCAGCGTGTCTGGCAGAGAGGGGCTCTCGGCAACCTAAACCAAGCTGGTGGCTCAAAATCCATGACTGCCACCATGGCGGCACCCTCAGCTTTCAACTTTTCCTGCTGAACACCCAAGAGACGTAGGATCGTCTCACCAGCAGGAAATATCTAGCAAGGTGGTTCACTCCCATCTAACCCATAAACACTCTAATTTGCTCCCCTTCATTTAAAAATACCCTGCGACGCTTCCAAGAAAGGAAAGCAAGGTTACAAATTTGGAAGTTGTTTAAGGCACCAGGAAGTACCCATTATTCCCATCAAGATGCTCATGACTCCAAACCCAGATTTGCACCTGCTGGCTCCGGTCACTTGCTGCTACTGGAGACACAACTCAAGCTAGACTTTCTCTATCAGGCACTGAAGACCTGAAGAGCCCTTATCATTCTCAAACAAAAACTCACTAAATAGACCGCAGAATGGAAGCACTGGGGACAACAGGCATGGTAACAGCAGTCACAAGGATATAAAAATAACTTTCCTAGGTATTTCTGCCTGGGTCTAGAGCAAAACTAAAACTGAGCTGTCATGAAGTACAATCTAATCCTTCAGAAAGCAGCAGCCGAATAACACCAGGCCCGCATGAAACATTCTGGTGCTGCTGAAACCCAATGCAAGAAAAAAATAAATAAAATGGCATTCCGTGATGGATATTCATGAAGTACTCATCCTAATTTAAAAGAAAACAAGTCTAGAGTTCTTACTGCATTAATTCATGTGAGCCTGAAAGAACATTTTTATCCAAACTGTTAGATTTCCTACCGAGGCGTTAACATTCTCCAAGTCTGCTCAGATACACTAATTCTGAGAGTGCGGTTTCGTTTGACAGTGGAGACTGTCTTTCAGTCAGTGCAAAATATCAGAAGCTTCTTCTGAGCTTTCCCAGCAGAGTAGGAATGGACTCTTTAACCTGACTGGCAATAACAGTTACTGAGCTCCAACTGTGCTCTGTACACTAAGTAAGCTCTCTACCTGCTCACTGAATCTTCATGACAACACTATGAGATAGACACGGCAGCTATCCCCATTCTACAGATGAGAAAACACTCAGAGAGACTAAGAACCTTTCCCAAACTCACTAATTCCTGGCTGAGCCAGGATTTGAACCTGGATTTGACAGTCTCCAGAGCCAGAATTCTTATCTCCTGTAAGAATAAGATTTTAATCCAGGCACAGTGGTGAGAAGTAGGGGTTTTATTGGTGCTAGAGTCTTACTGATCACCTTTGAGTGGAAAAAAAATTTCTCATTTAAGGGTGTATCATGACACCAACACAGTGATAATTAAGGGGTTACAATTCCTTGTACTTTGCAGCCATTTCTCTGCATAATGTCCATTCCTTTTACTTCTGTCTATGAAGTGGGCAATTAGATGCTTAAAATCCTATCATGAAATAGAAAGATTTGTTTCAGTTAAAGGAATGAATAAGCTTTCTTAAGGCAAAGAACTCAAAAAAGTCAAGGAGTAGCATCTTATCTGCTTACTGCTGGCATTTCAGGGGGCACCAGACCTGGGAAATATATTACGTCCCACCTCTAAAGATAAAAGGATTAGAAAAGCTCACCTTGAATTGCTTTCTTCCATGAGGTTTTTCCATGCCATCAATACAACCAGAAAATAACCGTTAGAAATTAAACTGCCTTCAGTTGATGACCTTCACTAAGCTAAATTCAGCAGTTTGTCAGCTACAAAACATTAAACGGACACAATTAAGAAGTTTGAAAGCCATTAAGCAGAATTTAAACTAGAGAAAGATGAAAATTAATGGGAATAAAACATAATGACACATTATAGATGCGTGATACTGACATTTTTGACAAGTGCTTCAGCTGGAAGGTAAAAGTAGGATCCAGAGACATGTAGAAATACACAGCTCAGTAAATACACCGAGGTTCAGTAGCCTATCGTTTCTCCACCTTGATAAATTTCACCTAACAATGATGAGGATGATGAAAATGTAAATATTACGCAGTTACTAGGTGCTATAAACTTTGCTACCTCCTTCATATACTTTTTTTCACTTAAAAACTCACAAAACCCTAGGAAATGGATTTTATTATCCCCATACTACAAATGAGAAAACAGAGGCTCAGAGACATTATATAAATTGTCCAAGTTCACACGGCTAGTAAGTAGCCTTGATGGGATTCAAACCCAGACCGGTCTGATTCCAAAGCTGATGTACTTTCCCCACAGCCTCCAACTGAAGAATTACATGATGTTTTCCTTTCCCATAATCAAGAGTAAACATTTTAATGTTTCAAAGATTCATTTTATGATATCTGCACTCGAAGAATGAAAGCTGAAAACATCCACCTTGAATGGCAGCATTAGATGTAAATGATATATGACAGGGAAAACTGATAACTAATAAAAGATTCTCCTTTAAAAGGGGGGAGGTTCAAAACAATTTAAGTCATTTACCAACAGAGATTAGGAAGTATTTGCATACCTATTACAAAAGCCCAGCTACAGTATTAGATATTACAAGGGCTTCAAGAGAAGTATTAAGACAAAATGCCCTCAAAAAAAAACACCCACTTCAGCTGGGACAAGAGCAAGTTCAGTAACCAAGGAACAAGTGCTGAATCCTGTGCTTTAGATTCTGAGTGCCACAAAGGCATGGGGGTAGGGCAGTCAGGGAACACCCTCTGGAGGAAGTATATCTTCAGCAGGGGCTTGAAGGAAGTGAAATGGAGAATTTACACAGAGGAGAAGAAAAAGGAGGCCAGTACTTCAGAAGGGGGAACAAGAGGAGCAACGCCCTAGAAGCAGTCACAAACTCGCTTCTGCAGGAGACAGACTGGGAGGAGAAGCAGCAAATAAGGTCCAAGGAGGTGAGGAGAGCCTTGAAAAGACACGGTGGGCACTGACTGGACACAGTGTGGCAGGCAGAGGATGTACTCAGCTTTGAATAGTGGTATAAATACCTGTGGCCTTTTAGCTGATCTCCTGGCCCCCAGCCTCTCCCTTCCCCTCCTGTAAATGATCATGAACCACCCCTAGTCTCTTGCCTCGACACTGCCTTTAGAATAGCTTCAACTTTGGCCTAGTGTTCAAGTTCTTTTAGGAACTAGCCCAGCCAATCTTTCCTTATTCCCTTCCTTTAAGCACCCTTCTCTACAAGGAAACTGGTCTATTCACTAACTCCACAGGATCACTGGGTCTGATTCTTCTTTTCCTATCTGAGTCCTACTCATCCTTTAACAGCCAGCTCAAACCGCACCCCCTCACTAAAGCCTTTCCCGACCACTTGGCCTATAGTAACCTCCATCTCTCCTTCCTCTTAATTCTACAGCACACAGGCTTGCCTCATCAATCAATTACCTTTCCACAGGTAGAGTCTCAGCACCCAGTGTAAAGCTGCTTGGAGGCTGTAAGTGTGCCTCCTACTACTTTACCCCACCACATGGAACAGCATCTTGACATTTAATAAGCAAGCAAACACTCAACTCTTTTTTTGACTTCCTATATTAAGTTTAGCATTAGCATAAAGGAAGGATGGGAGAGGTGGGGGGGACTTCTGAAGTCAGAGACCAGCTAAGAAGCTGCTGCAATAATCCAGATGTGAGGCAAAGAGGGCCTGACTAGGGAACAAAGAGAAAATGGGCAGATATAAACAACAACAACAAAAATTTGCATGCACAAACTCAGCAGGATGTGATTGACTACTACTAGGAACAAAAGCAAGGAATGAGTTAGGATAAGGTTAGGTTTAGAAACGCTTCTTGGATTCATTTTAAAGCCTGTCTGAAAACAAGTGTATTAAGCGGCTAAAAAGTCCACATTTGCAAAAAGTCTTCGGTGAAACTGCCCAATATCTTGAACCAGGGACAGCCATTCCAATTTCAGACATACACAGAATGGTAGAGCTGGAAGGGTCTTTAGAGAGCTTATCTAAAACCCTCACTGATCAGGTGGGGAAACTGAGGCCCAGATGGAAGAGGCTTGCTGAAAGCCTCAAGACTGAGACTCCCAGACTATTCATGCCCCAAGGCACAGCCGCCTAGCCTAGAAGGACACTGTTTACACACCCAGGCCAGCCCAGCCCTCCGTAATGGCAGGACCGTCTGAGGGCGAGAGTGACCATGGAGACGTCCAGGGCCAAGCAGGACGCGCCGCCGCCTGTTTACCTGGAGAAAAGCCGTGGCGTGGGGCAGGAGCTCGGTTGCAGCCACCAGCAGGGCCGACCCCGCGGCCCGGCCCGGCTCTCCCGGGGACTTAACCATCCGGCCTCCCCGTACAAAGGGGGAGCGCCCCCGGGGCCGAGGGGCCCGGAAGCAGGGGATCCCGAGACGCCCGGGCGGAGGCTGGGGAGCCCGGGGCAGCTGGCCGAGCGCTACCCTCAGAACCGCCAACAGCGCCCGGACTCCGGGGCCAAGCAGGGTTGGCCCCTTGGGGGCGCGCGCCGGACCAGAGCAGGTGCCCAGGGCTTCCCGACCCCGCCCGGCCTCGGCTCCAACCCGCACCACCCGCCCACCCGCCGGCCCGCGGGGCTGACCAGGCGCGGAGGCTCCCGCCCCGCCGCGCCCAGAGAGAACCGGACAGCGGCCAGGGGCTGCCACCGACCCCGCTGGCTCCACCCGCGCCTCGCCCGCCGCCCGCCGCCCCTCGCCGGCGCGCCTCACCTGCGGAGAGCGCCGCGCTCACATCGCCCGCCCGCGGCGCCCCCTCCGCCGCCGCCGGCGCCAGGCCCGTCCCCGCCGCTCCGGCTGCCGCCCCAGCCCGCGCCCCCCGCCCCCGGAAGCGCTTCTCGGCCCCGCCCCGTCAGCGCCGGCGCTTCCGGGCAGGCGCGGACCGGGGTGCTGGCGGCGCGGGATGGCCCTCTCCCTGGGACTCCGAGTCCGGGATCCTGCTCGGGCTGTGTCCGGGAGTCTCGCCGCGGACAAATGGGCGAGCGGCAGCCTTGGTCCCGACTCCGGGAGGGAGCGGCGGCAGCTCCGCGCATCACGGCCTCCCGCCCGCCTTCTCCTTGGCGCCCCCTGCTGGCGGGAGGAGGGCGGCTCCGCGGGGCGCGCCCGGGGCTCCCGGAGCGGAATGCATGAGAGAGGCCAGGACCCTCGACCTGCCATCACCCGGGGCCTGCACCCACCGTGCGCCCAGCCTTCCGCTTCCGAGACCCTCGCTCTCACAGCCCTTCGGATGCCTGCCCCTCACCCAGACTGCACAGCGGTTACCTGTGCGGTGGTTACCTTGCCAGACCGGGTCACCTAACTTAGGACCTTGGGCAGATTCCCTCTCCCTCAAAAGCCGAGATAAAAATAACGAACTTGGGGATGTGAAACTCCTGTCACAGACCAAGTCTCAAAAAAAATGTGCATTTTCAGATCCTTGGAGACACCCAATCTTGACACTCGGGTGGGAGTGGGATCCTCGCTCAGCATTTTCCTCTCTGTTTCAGGCGAATTTAACACCCTTTGAAGACCTTCCCTTTACATTTTGGTGGACTCCTGCGAAGTTGTGGCAGAAGTTTATTTTCCTTTTTCTGACTTTGTAATAAAAATAAACTAGGAATCAAAGATATCAGCTTCTCTTCAAGTTAGAAAGCTGAGACTTCCTGATGTTACCTCATCCTCCACAAGCGGGAACTCTCTCCAGGTTCCGTCCAGTAGTCACCTTCCAATAACAAGGGCCACCTTTTGTTGAACACTGGGCAGGGCGCTGTGTGGACACTTTATAGACATGACCTCCTTTAATACACAACCCCAGGACTGTTAATATCCCCATTTTATCAAGGAGTGAACTGAGGTTCAGAGAAGTTAAGTGTCATCTAAAGTCACACAGCTAAATGGCAGACTTGGGATGAGCTCCCTTGTCTGTCTGACTCCAGACAGGAACTTTTTGTGGCAATGGAATATTCCGAACAGAACTTTAGGTAACCTAACTGCAGGCACCTGGGCAGAGAGTCTCACTCTCTAATTACTATTCTTCTTGAGCTATTTCCTTGAGATCTGCCCCCAAGAGTGAAGTCTGTGAACCCAAAGGCATAGGAAGATATCGTCTTGTCAGGCCAGGTTTCCTCAGGACCACTGGGCCGATTCACACCCCACATGAGTGAGTTCCTGTTTCCCCACAGACCAGCTGTGGGCTTCATCATTTTAACTGATTTTTGATAAATTTGTTGGTAAGAATTGGAGTCTTCTTGGCTGTAATAATCGTGTTTGCGAGTCATTAAGGATTATAAAGACTGAAATGTTCCTTAGTATTTAACCTTTGTGCCACGTGTCTCAAAGTTATTAGCCATCCGTCCATTGGACACTGGGTATTTCCCTCATAGCTTTATATTTATTCCCCCACCTCACTGGGTCACTCAACTCATGTATTTTTCCAGTGCCCTGCTTTTGTTGTTGTCATTTAGCTGATTATGTGTCATAATCTCTACTAACTTATTTTAGTTAGAAAATTGTCACTTCACAATTAGGGTGCATGTGTTTCTGTTTTCCCATGATGTTTGTGGCATTTTTAAATGATTTAACTTTGCCTCTTTGAAATCAAAAAGAGTCTAGAGGGTGATGTATGGGCCTCATTCCACAGTTACCCAGTTTCCCTAGCGGTATTTATGAAATGATAAAAGTCACATTTCATCCGGTCAAGGAGGGGTTTTGCCATTATGGAGGTATGCAACATTGGCAGCTGGTGTTAGCCAATATCTGTGTTCTGCCTTCTCTTCTTCCAAGGCACATGGCTAAACACATCTTCCAGCCTCCCCTCCATGTCATGTGTTAATTGAGATAGTGTAGAAGTGCTTGTGAAAGTTAATTCCTTTCCCCTCCTTTCCTCTTCTTCCCTTTCTTGGACAGATAGGGCCCAAATCTCCACTTCTCATCTATTCCAGATTCCTGAGCACTTAGAGAGTCAAGATAGCCAGGTTATCTGATCCCAGCCTCTCCTTCTTCTGGCTCCCACAAGGGGACCCTTTGTGCCAAAGCTCAGGTCCACTTTGAAATCCCCAGAGTCTGGCAAAGCTTATTGTCTGTTGGCACCTGTCAGAGTCTTGACACACATAAGTCACGAATATCCTTTAAACAAAAAAATTATATGAATTATCTGGGATTTTCTCACTCTTGCTCCCCTCACCAGGACCCACTGGTGTGCCCCTTCCACGTGTCTCACTACCTGAGTAGTTTGGGGCCAGCAGGGGGAGTCAGCCTCTCCAAACAGTCCCAAGCTGTCCAATGACTTCTATTATAGAACATCCTCGTGGGTCAGGTTTCCACCTGGACAACTCTGCAGAGTAGAGTAGGTGTTCCACCCAGTCCGGGAAGAGCAGTCTTCCTGGGAGACTCCTCTGGTCCTCACTGCCTGTGTGATGGGAGCCTCTCTTCTTCATCTGTTAAATGGCAATTAGGCTGAGGGGTGCGATTTGTGGCCTGCCCTCCCACAGCCAAGGGTGGGCAGTAGAGTGCTATGGCTAAGGAGTGAGGCGGATCCGGTCCCCGTCTCCACTCAGCCACACAAAGTGGACTGCCGTAACTCAGCCTCACAAGGGCTCTGTGATCTGAAGTGGAGCCAGGTACTCTCCCTGCTGAGCTTTGGCCTCCTCGTCTGTATAGAGGGTAATGACACCGACCTCCGCGGTAAATATGACCATAATAGAGCACGGCACACACAATAATTATTCTTGGTCAGCAAGAAAGCAAGGGAGGAAAGATGGCTTCAAGAGCCTCCACCCATTTTCGTGAAGCCTTTTCTCACTTCCTGGAGAGAGAGCTTGCTCTCGCCTGTCCTCCTGTCTCACCTCCCCAGCCTCTGGGTGGGCCTGGCTTGCCTCTGATCTGAGCCCTGCTGGCACCCACTGGGCTCAGGTGTTGCCTCTGGAGTCCTTCCTCACTGTCACTTTCTTCCTGATCTGCTCTCTCCTGCTTTCCTGCCGATTCTCCAACACCACCCGTGTAATAGACGCTGCTGGCACTCTCTACTTCTTCTGTGTAGTAGCCACAATGGCAGTTAATTAATGACCTGTACAATTACGAGTTTAATATCTGTGTCCCCCACCACCAGCCTGTAAACTCCATGAGGATGAGACCTTGTTTGACTTCTTTCTTGCTGTTTCTCCAGTGTTTGGTACTCAATAAATATTTGTCGAATTAATAGATAAGGAACGGTTAACAGTTTTTGCTTCTACGTCTGTGTTCCTTGAGGGTAGGGGCTGTTTAATTGATCCATTTCCTCTGCACCCTGCAGAAAACCTGGTACTAAATGAGCAGCAGTGAATATTTGCTGAGGGAAACAAAGCAGGAGTAAATGAGTGTATGAACTGAGGGACTGAACCCACACCTCTCTTCCCCTTTTCCCTACATCATGGCTTATGACCGAGTCCCTCCTGTCTGTGTAAATTGTCTCTTGGTCCTGAACAGGCTTTGTCTTGCAGCTTCCTTTGACTCACAAGGATGATGGGCAAGAAGAGAAAGACCTTCCACATTTGTAGGGCGTTCTCATTTGAAAAATAAGGTTTTCAGGAAATCCACCCCAGTCCCTGCAGAGAACACATCTACCTCATCTAAAAGGGTGGCTACCCTCCAGGAGAGGGTACACAGATACATAACACTTTTTGGCCCAGTGCATTTACCTCCTAATTTCCATCAAAGCCGTTAATAGCAAAGTTTCATACTTCAGGCTCATACAAACCGTGGTAGGCAGTGTTGTCTTCTGGTCCAGAGAATAGTGGAGACTTCAGAGTTGCATTGGGTGAATCACTTAATCTTTTTTACCCTTTCTTACCCATCTGACAATGGGGCCTAACATTCCCGAATTTCCTCTTTTAATAAACGTTCTTGTTCACATTTAAACATTCCCGGAAAGACATTTTACAATCAATGAGTATATTTAATCTGGTTGTGTTTTTTGCCCCAAACTCGCTCAATAAATCCAGAGCGTATCTCAGAATCAATGGCATTCTTGAAAGCTATGTCTTGAGGTGGACTTCTGTGACTCACATCACATTTTCTCACAGGCAGATGTCTGACTAACGTTAGTAAAGTGAAGACATCTGCAAAGATGCAGCCTGGTTTCAAAAGGTGATTGAGCTCTAAGTGTTCCAAACCAGGCACAAACCTGCCAGGCATGCCTTGGATTTCAACGAAGTGAGCAAGCTGCACGTGAAGAGCATTCTTGCTGCCACATGTGTTTAATGTAAAGCCAACATCCTGTCCATCAAACACGAGACCAGAAGCATTGCTCGCCTTCCCTCAGAAGTCAGAGGGTTTTGCAGGATGACTTTGATGACCAAGACTCTTTAAAAAAGATGCCCGGGGAGATGGAAACTTTTCCCCTCAGTAAAATTCCCCAGAACAAATAGTTCCACTGACCTTAGACATGACTTCGGCACTCTCTTGAGTTGAAAGCTGTTGAAAAATAAAAGTCATGGCATCTGATTGTTTGATGGCTTCACTAAAGATTTTGAATATGAGGATCTGGAGAGGGGGTGTCTCTTTAATCCCTCTTTTTTTTCCTTCTTACAAAAGAATCAGAATGGAGGGGAGCCCTTTGGGAACCGAGTCCCTGGGGCTTCAGGATGGTTCCAGGCACTGTGGAGGAGGGAGGAGAGTCCATCTCTCTTTCTTTTAATCAACGTTAATGAGGTAAATTGAGTTTTGGTCAATGTATACATCTGCCACCATGACCTTTGCTTTTTTGACTTGCTGAGCATGAACAAGGTGCTCAGCATCTGGTTTTTGATCCTGCCTCCTAGAGTCCCCGTGCACCCTCTCCCTGCCTGTTCACACCGCAGGAACCAGTGACTGCAGGATGGAGCCCTGATAGGAGGAGGTGACATCACCACACTCAGGGCAGATCAGCTGGGCAGTGGAGGCACACGATGCCTGGGAAACCCTGTTATGACATGACTGTTGCATATTTATTCATTCAACAATTTTTTTTTTTTTTTTTTTTTTTTGGTACGCGGGCCTCTCACTGCTGCGGCTTCTCCCGCTGCGGAGCACAGGCTCCGGACGCGCAGGCTCAGCGGCCATGGCTCACGGGCCTAGCTGCTCCGCGGCACGTGGGATCCTCCTCCCGGACCGGGGCACGAACCTGCGTCCCCTGCATCGGCAGGCGGACTCTCAACCACTGCGCCACCAGGGAAGCCCACAAATATTTTTTGAGTGCTAATTAAGTGCCAAACATTGCTCTAGGTGCTGGGGATATAGCAGTGGACAGGAAAAAAAAAATCCCTGCCCTTCAGGAGTGTACATGCTATTAGGGAAAGAGAGGTATAAACTAACAAGATATATAATGTGTTAGGTGGTGAGAAGGGCTATGGAAAAAATAAACAGGGAAGGGGAAAAGAGAGAAGACAGTACATTACCCGATGACAAAGTTTTATACCAGTTTGAAATTCTTACCTGACTTCTGTATCAAACCAGAGGATGCTCACAGATGCTGGGTGAGCAGGGGCTCATGGCACCTTTACCTGCCTTCCTGACCTTAATCTTCTTCCGGCTGCTGACACTGGGCTGGGGTTTGCCTGTGTACCTGCCCTGTTCTGATCAATCCTCTTCTGCTGGGCTCCCCGAGGATCTGCTCCTCAGCAGCTCCTGTGTCTCCTCTGTCTCCCGGTCTCATCCCTGTGGTCCTGTCCACTATCCCTGGCCCAGAACGGGGCTGGCTTTGTTTTCAGATTCAGTGCATCCACTGTTACTAGACACTTCACTTTTTTCGCCACCTTTCTAGGATTGGGCAACATGGTAAAGACCACGAGACCCTGGGCAAGTTAATCAGACTCTCTGAACCTCGGTTTCTCATCTGTAAGGTGGACGTGGTCGTAGTGCGCCTGTCCCAGATGGCTGTTATGGGAATCCCATGAGATAGTTGAAATAAAGTGGTTTTCAAAGGCTTGTACTTAGTGGATGCCGAATCAGTAGTAGCTGTTCATGTAGGAGGGACTGAGCTAATGGCAGCAATGAAGGGGAGAGTGCAGCATGGGAGTGCACCCTGGCTTTGTCTCCCGTACCCCCTCCCCAGCCCCTCTGGATCTCCCCTGTCCTCCCCCAACCGCTGTCATTCTCGGCTCCCCTTTCATCATGGAGCTTAGCTCCGTGGAATCTTCGCCTCTGGCCACTTAATGAGAAAAACTCTTCAGCGGATCTGCTCCCTCCCTCCCTCCCACTCGCATGCCTGAAGAACAGTCTCTGTTCAAAGGGGACGATGCCTTCCTTGTCAGTCAAGACTCAAGCAGGTTGGGGAATCTTAGCCCCTTCTTTACTTCAAATGCACTCACGGCCAAACTAGTCAGTGGGTTACATTTGTCCAGGGTACTCCTCCGCAGAGAGGATCTCATCTCTGCATGATGAGAATCAAAGCCCCTTTGTTATCTCCCAGCATGGAAGCCTGGCCTAGCTGACAATTTACACTGTAACAATTCTTATTTTTTAACCCACTCCCCTTACTCACAAGACATACAGATAAGTAACCTCTACCCATTCTCCTCTTCCTTTAAACTTCTTCTTGTTTCTTTTTCCTTGAGTTCCTTGAATTTTGACCAAGTTGGACACGCTCATCTTTTTGGAGTCTTGGGCAGAACTTTGGGGCCTGAAGTCTTGATAGGAGTGGTTCAACTTCCGGTCAAGCAATAAAATTAAGAACACAGTTTCTTTGGTCAAAACTCCCTGAACAAAAGGTAAGATGCTTAACCTCTCTGAACTTCTGTTTCCCCATCTGTGAAATGGAGATAAGTGTTCTGATCCCAAAGGGTTGTCAGGAGTAGTACAATGAGATAATGATCGATCGTAAAGCACTTTGCAAAGTGTCTTATGTGTGATAAACAAGCAAAAGCCAGAAGCTCCTATGTCCACAGTGGGGTTTGTTAGGATAAGTCTTACTTTCCTGCCAAGCCTTCTCTATCATGTCCGACTACCTGGGGCCTATCACGCTGAGCCCTAGGCATCTGCTGATTCGTCTGTCAGCCTTAAGCAGCTTAACGACAGGGACCTTGTCTGGCTCTCACACAGTTCTCAGAAGTTACCAGCATTTCCTGTTGTCAGGGGCTTCCTGTGACTTGAGAGCAGGGGCTGTGTCTTGTTCCCCACTGTGGTCCCTGTGCCTAGCACCAAGCTCAATAAATGTCTTAAAACCAGGAACTAAGGAAGGATAAAAAGATGTCAGGCTCTAGCTGGCTCCCAACTAGGATGAGATGGCTCAGAACTGGGCATATAGATTCACAGAGCCCTCCTGAGTGGGCAGCATCCGGCTGCCATCCCCTACAATGCCAGCCCTCCTGGTCCTCACTTCAACCTCCTCTCGAAATTGCTGTTCACCCTGCCTTGCCGCAGAGCTGAAAAACAGGCAGAGTTTACGTCTAAGAAGTGAGCAACAACAAGCCCCAGATGCCAGTGGAAGCGTGTAACCGATGGAGTTCCTTCTCCCAGTGGGAGAGGTCACCTAAAACCACCTCTCTTCCACGAACACATCAGCAATCTTGTACCAAAAATGTATCCCAGAAACCCACCCATTAGACAGCCATTCCTTTCAATGAAATGGGTGGAGCTTTTCTTTAAGTTTTGCTGATAATTTGAGCCTCTGGATCCCTCTCCCAGTTAAACATCCTCAGCAGAAAGACCCTCTTGAATTCTAAAGCACGCTCCAAAGACAGCCTGACCGTAGCCCTCTATTGAGAGACCCAGAAACTCAGAATTGGAGGAAAAAATTTAAGCACGGCCCTTTCTTGTTCAAATTCAAGCCATATTGTTGGCCCAGGAGTCTCTCCAAATACCCATCATTTCCCTTGCTTGTCTCACATTCTTGCAGATGGGAATGCTGTTTCTAGTAGGATGAGGATTATGTAAGACAATCTAGTCCACAGCTGAAATGGTCTGCTATAGAGTATGGTACTCTGATGGAGTTTGAGTTGCAATTTTGGGGACCGTCCCGTTTACAGAACAAAGGAATTAGAAATGAATATGGGGAACTACAATCACACCCAACAATGTGGATAAAGCTCAGAAACATAACATTGAGCCAAAGAAGCTAGTCATAAGAGTATGTGTGCTCTACGATCCCATTCATATAAAGTTCAAAGACAGGCAAAACTAATCTACAGTGCTTACAGTCAGGAAACGGAAAGAGGAATGAGGGGAGTTTTGAGCCCCATGTTTTTTGATGACACGGGTACATTCATTTTGTGAAAATTCATTGAGTTGTACAATTATGATTTGTGTATTTTTATGCTTGATCATATTTCAGTTACCAAAAAAAAGTGCATGTGGCCAGCAGGAAATCCTGAGGTCCAGGACTGAATCACACAATGATAATGCAAAGCTTTGGGGTAAATATAAGTTTAAACCAACTCAGAGAGCGATGAAAAGACTAGCACAACCTGCTCAGGTTTCTTGTGTCCGTAGGGGTCATTAAACTCTACCAAGAGAAAACTCTCCTTTCCTAGTGAACAGGGGAGGACCTCTCACCCAGGCTTTTTTCCTTGATCACTGTCTGTACAAGCTCTTTATCATCATAACCTCTGATGGAGGCCAGGGGTCAGTAGCTGCTAGAAAGTGTAGCTGTTGTCTGGAAAAGATCTTTAAGACGTGTAACACTTTCCCCTGGAGCAGATAAGGGTCATATGTGGGAAGGGGCTCCCAACCACAGACTCTGAGGCTGCCCTTCCCTCTTGCAGAATCCCCGCCCCTCAAGTGCCCCTCTGATCACAGGACACACTGCCTCCCAGGCATTCTGTAGAATAACAAGTTGACTTTCATTCTGCCCTAGGCAGGGTGATTCTTTGGGGTCTGGATTTCTAAAAGGAGCAGTTTGTGACTCTGGTAAGATTACTCACAGAACAAGGAAGAGACTGTGCTTGAAGTCAGACAAGCTAGTCATTTTCCTAAGTTCAGAAAGAAAATACAGCTAAATTATCATCAGCCTCCATTTGCGAAGAGGGTAGAGAGGCCCCCAAGGAGCAGCAGGAGCTCTGCTGCGGCTGTGACTGTTGTTCACGGGCTGCTGGAGGTACAGCAGGGTCCTCTCAGTGAGTCAGCACATTTCAGCCTCCAGGAAGGGAGCAACTTGAATGTGACAAAGCCAGCCTTCAATACCCAGAAATTTCTGAGGTGGTTCCTGGCCTGGGGGTTGGGGGGCTGATTGCAAAAAATCTGCACTTGCAGGGCGACAATTTAGAAGAGGAAATACCACCAATAATGGTATAGTGTCACGCATTTTCAGCTCTCTTCAGAACGACAATTTGATATTTCTTCATCTCAGTGAGTATTTTGGTCTCTCCGGTTTCTCATCTTGCTACTGCCACCCAAGCCTTGCTAAAGACTGTAGGAGGCTGCTCTGACTTCAACTGAACAAACTGGTTGGGTGCCAGGCCCTCTGCTGTAACACAGACATGTAATGAACAGACATAAGCAGGTCTCTACACCCTTCTGGTCCTCACAGAGCTTAGCAGTGTGCATACAAATGATGCCTGCAGGGGTGACACGTCCTAAATTTTTCAGGGGCTCTAAAGGAAGAACAGATGATACAGAGATGGGGAAAAGTGAAAGCTTCTCTGAGGAGGTGGCATTAGAAATGGCCTTTATTGGGGACGGGACTAATGGGCAGGATCTGGCAGGAGGAGAGGACATAATGAGCTTGCTTGGCAGAGGGAATCTCAGTAACGCTCATGGTTACAGGGCAGCCGAGAGCAATTTCAAGCGAATATGGGATTTAGCTGGAGAGTAGAATAGGTAGGGTGGAGAAATAGTGAAAACAAAGCAGAAAGGAAGTCTGGAAGTCTAATCCTATGGTCTGGAGAGTTTGGGCCGACTTTGGTAGGAATTGGGGAGCCTCTGGAGGTTTCAGAGCAGCTTGGTGACATGGAAGAGGCTGACAGGTGTGTGTAGGAAGTGGAGTGAGGAGAGCAGGCTGGCACAATCATCTAGGTGAGATAAAGAGGACAGCGGTGGTGACAGCCACCTTCCAAGTCTTCAAAGAATTGACCTTTTTTTTCTTGGCTGCTCCGCACTGCTTGTGGCATCTTAGTTCCCCGACCAGGGATTGAACCTGGGGCCATGGCAGTGAAAGCGCCAAGTCCCAACCACTGGACCGCCAGGGAAGTCCCTTAAAAGAATCGAACGTAATTGAATGTGTGTGTGGATGGAGTTCTTGAAATTCCTTGCCAACCACCCTTCCCCTCATGACCTTCATGTAAAGAAGAGGGTGAGTGTCGCCCATTTTTCTTTTCTTTTTTTTTTGTTTTGGCTGCGCTGGTCTTCGTTGCTGCGTGCAGGCTTTCCCTAGTTGCCGTGAGTGGGGGCTGCTCTTCATTGCAGTGCGCGGGCTTCTCATCACGTTGGCTTCTCCTGTTGCGGAGTACGGGCCGTAGGTGTGCAGGCTCAGTAGTTGTGGCACATGGGCTTAGTTGCTCCGTGACATGTGGGATCTTCCCGGACCAGGGCTCGAACCCATGTCCCCTGCATCGGCAGGCGGATTCTTAACCACTGCGCCACCAGGGAAGTCCCTGCTGTCCATTCTTGAGGACACTGGTGAGCAATTCTTGAATTACATGAAAGAAATTGCTAATTGGAATTTCACTGGCACGCATGGCAGGAGAGTACACGATCAGTGTGCCAGAGGCAAAAATCCCATGGAGAAAAGCAAGTTTAAGAGGAGCCTCTGCAATTATTGTTCTCAGATGGCCCTACCTAGGTTGACAACAGCCCCCCCATTAGGCTACTAGGAGTCCAACTTACCCCATTTCAACACTGACTTTGAACTTGACCTACCTGGGCTCACGTTGGCTCCTCCCACCAGGCACCTGTTCCACACCCAGGAGACCACGTTGGCAAGCCTGTTATTTGTCACTCAGCCCATGTAGGGAATGCAGCACAAATACGTCATGGGTCATATCATTCCATTCGGTTAATTTTCCTGACAGCTCTGATCATCGATCGCCCTTTGGAGTTGAAATCAAATCCCTACTCCTCAGCCCGGGATCTGCGGTCCTTCGTAACCTCGAGCACCAACATGTCGTAATTGCCGCGAGCTCGGGCTCCAGAGTCAGGTGACCTAGTTCGGAATTCTGGCTCTGCCACTTACTTACTTAACCTCTCTGAGCCTTGGTCTTCCCTTACCTTTCGAGCTGGATTGCAGTAAAGACCTAAAGAGATATTGCACGTAAAGAATGTAGCACAGAGTCTGGCAGACAACGAATGCTTGGTAGTTGACATCCATTACCATAGTAACACACTGGCCCCCAAACCTACCTTTCCTACTGTATTTCCACAGCTCCTTTCACACTTCCCCAACTCCATGCCTTTCTTCATATTTTCCCTCTGGGTAGGTTGTTCTCTTCTTCACTTCAATCCACAGTTCCGCAGGTCAGAATTCTACCCATCCTTTCAGGCCCTGCTCAGATGCTCATGGCACTAGGAAGGCTTCTTGCATTTCCCTAGTTATCCTGTTCCTGTGTTGAAGTTTGTGGTAATTCTCGTTAGTGTTAGAGAGCTACCAGTCTTATCTTATCTGCCTCTAGAACGTGAACTCCAGAAGAGCTGAGAATTTTATCTGTTTTATTTATTGCTATATCCCCAGCATCTAGAACAGCACATAGTGTTAGGCCTTTTGAAAGTATGACTCTACCTACTAGATAGCGTGCTCTCTGAGAGCCTGTTAATGATTTATTCTATAGCGCCCATATTGCCGTTGTGAATTCAATGTGCTGAACTACGACAGATAAATTAGGAGAAAAGGGTTCTGTTCAAAAGGGGAGGAGTGGGGACTTCCCTGGTGGCGCAGTGGTTAAGAATCTGCCTGCCACTGCTGGGGACACGGGTTCAAGCCCTGGTCCGGGAAGATTCCACATGCCACGGAGCAACTAAGCCTGTGCGCCACAACTACCGAGCCTGCGCTCTAGAGCCCGCGAGCCACAACTACTGAGCTTGTGTGCCACAACTACTGAAGCCCACGCACCTAGAGCCCGTGCTCCGCAACAAGAGAAGCCAGCGCAATGAGAAGCCCGCGCACCGCAACGAAGAGTAGTCCCCGCTCACCGCAACTGAAGTCCGCGCGCAGCAACGAAGACCCAACACAGCCAAAAATAAAGAAATTAATTAATTAATTTAAAAAAAATTTAGGAAGAAAAATGGGGGAGAGTGGGAAAATCCTGGAAGGCAGAATTAGGAATTACTGATAGGGATTCACCCTTTCACCCTCAGGATGACAGTGATGAGTTAAAATCCAGAAAATCCAGAAAATCCAGAAAGGCAGGTGATATTGAGGGTAGTTATTACAGGAAATGGTTGTAACTTGGGTCTTGTCCTACAGATGAATTAAGCTCAGTGGCTTTCACCACATCCACAGCTAGGTTTGTTTGAGAAGTATTCTCTTAAAGTTGATGGTTAAATCTTATTTACAGGCCTGGATTCATAAGATTTAGATTTAGATTCAATTATATGACACAAACAGCAAAGGAGCTAACCTGAAATGTCCATTTCTTTGTCTCCTGGAGTGCTTTTCACAGCCTCTGAAGACAGGGAATCACCATCTGGAGACCCAGCCCAGGGCCAAAGCTGGTGGTCGATAAAACATTTGGTAAATAAATGAGCAAGTGACTGAAGCAAAGAATAGACCCTGGAAGAATATAAAGCTACTTTTGAGATATCCCAAATGTTTGCATTAATACTTTTCAACTATATACTTTTTGAAGAATAAATATAAATGCATCTAAGCATTCCTGAATTCACAGTAGTGGTTTGCGATTTTGAATTTTTCTTGATCAACAATTATCATGGTGGGAGGGGGCTCTGCAAATTTTTCTAATATTAAAAAATGATGCTGGGAATTCCCTGGCGGTCCAGTGGTTAGGACTCCACGCTTCTACTGCAGGGTACGCAGGTTTGATCCCTGGTTGGGGAACTAAGATCCTGCACGCCACACAGCACAGCTAAATAAATAAAATGTTAAAAAAAAAAAAAAAAGATCCTTCTACTTGAAAAGACTGGGAACATTTATTTGCCCCGAGATGCTTCTGTATCGGTTTCTAGCAGAACTGCTTAACACCTTCTAGACAGAGCTGCTGTGAGAGTCACAAGGTCACTGCTGCCCTACTTTCAGATGGTCAGAAAGGTCTCATGCCATGCTCTCTCAGAGCCGATTCACACAAAACGAATGGTTTATTTCTTATAACCCGCCCAATTGTCTAGCCTGATCCTGTGTTTCCAAACTATAACATTCTATTGCTACTTAAAGCTCAGATCGCCACAATTACAATTTGAATGTTGTCCAAAAGCAATTTTTGGTCCTTAATCAATTGCCACAAATTTTAGTATTAGATGAAGCACCAAATAACATGTAACCATCTGTTTTAGACTGCGCCAAAATCTCACTGAAAATATGCCCTCTTCTAGAACAAGCTGCTCAGCAGAAATTAACAACAACAAAAAATTCATCGCTTTTCTTCACTACAGGGCTGGTATATTTAATAAGGAGTATGGCAATTCAGTTTATTCTGCTTCCAAAGCAAGTTGTCAACTGTTTACTGACATTCTGGTGTGAGCCAGACACGGACCTTTCTCTATCAGAAATCATTTTTTGATAAATCCCATTGCCTTCTTCTGCCTGACTTTACTTAAAGTGTCCAGTATTATAGCTCAGTACCTGCTCAGATACAAATCTTTCATTTGGGTTAGGAAAGAGGATGTATACTTATCTTAGAATTCTTAGCTAACAGGCAATTTCAGCAACATTTAGATGACATTTAGTGGGAAGAGGGCCTTCGTAAGATTGTTGGGTGCCCATACTTCCTAAGAAAGATCTCTGACAAAGCAAAAAGTCCATGGCTGTAACTGGTGGATAAAGATTCAATGGTGAATCTGCATATATTATTATTTTTTAAATTCAGCAGTATTTACTGACTGTTAATCAGGACTGTGCCAGGAATGGCCACTCAGAGACAATTAAGACATAGTTCCTGTTTCTGAGGAGCTCACTGTCTAGCAGGGGACATGGGTTTGTGTGAAGAATGGATGGTATATACAAAATTACAATACAGTGACAAACGCTACAGCAGAATTAAGTTCAAAATGAAAATGGAATCACTAAGAGTGGTGTAAATAGTTTTCAGGCGTGCTCAGGGAAGGCGTCACAGGGATTATTTTTGCAGAGCCTGGAACAATACAAAGTTTTCCGGGAGGATAAAGGTTAGGGGAATGTGGACGGAAAAGAGAAGGATGAGTATTCAAGGCAGGGAAAATCACTCATGCAAGGACCAAGAAAAGCCCAAGGAGAGCAGCCAGGGCCCAAGTGGAGATCAGTAGATAAGACTGGACAAGTAGGCTAATGTGAGATGGGGGCCTTGGACGGCAAGCTAAGGAGTTAAGATCCTGTCAGGTGGATCATGGGAGGTGACAGGATTAGATCTGCTTGAGAAGGAGGGCTTGGAGCAGTCAGGTGGTAGACCATGTTAGGCGCGGGGGCTGTTGTGAGGGCGTAGCTGTCCCAGAGGCTGATGGGGACAGAGTGGGCCTGCTTGGGGCCCCCACCAACCCAGAGATAAGCAGGTGCTGCTGGTGCCAAGACCCGGTCTCCTGGAGATAAACACTAGAGCAGTGGTCAGGGGGCCCAGATAAGCCCTTGGCCTTTGGAAACCCTCTCTAGGTTATTTACATTCAAAATTTAACACCCAGGGCACCAGCAGGCAGAATGGGGTTTACTCTGGACATTCTGAACCCAACAGAGCACGTGTAGCTTAGTGGAGCCCAGGACTCGGGCTGCCTGGGTTTGCATCCTGGCTGTTGTCAGTGTCCTCCTGCTAGACAGCGATGGCATTAGCACCTGCCTCACAAGGTAGGTGTGAAGGTGAAGGGTCAGCCCATGAAAAGTGCTTAGAACAGTGAGGAACTCAGTAGGCCCACATAAATGTAAACTGTTAAGGAGCAAGCAGTTGGTTGACTGTACTATGTGAAGTTAAAGCTGCTCTGGTGGGAAGCGGGGGGATCATGCTTCTTTCCCCTCCCCTTTTCTTGGAGTAGGCCTTGAGGGGACTTTTCTATCAGTTTGAAAATCACTGGACTCTCCATTCCTGGGGTTAATTTCTTCACATTATTTCCTGAACCCTAGGAGTTCAAGCAGGGTGAGCTACTGATGCCAGGCCTGGAATAGTCTCTGGATGGAGTCTCTATTTCTCCAAAGACAGCAAAGTGCACAAACCCAAGGGACACCCAGTGAGTCACCCACCGCCTAAGTGCACCAGGATAATCTGGCCTAGGTCCTTGCTCCCCGACGTTAGAAGCCATGCTCAGTGCCCTGCAGGTGGAGAGGGACAACTGTGCCTATCTCAGGCACAGACATGCCTTCTGGCCCAGGAGTAAGGGCTTAGAGAGGGTTTTTTCTGAGGGGGGAAAGAAAAAGCATCTCCCCAGCAGAATAGGAAGCTGTCATCCTTTCCTGCTACATAAAGTGGCCTGGGAGAAACAGACTGTTATGAGGAATAAATGAGTTAATGCAAGTTAAATACTTAGCATATGTTAAGCATGCAATGAACCTTCATTTAGGGCTGTTATTTATAGTCTGCAACCTCAATTCTTCTTAAACCTATTGAAGTAGGTACGGTGTTCAGTGGGTTAAGTGGGTGTTCAGAGGCCAATAAATATATAGAACTGCATTAAAAAAAAAAACTCTCCAAGAAAAACTCTCTGTATCTTCATATTGTGAGTAGACAAAAGATATTTCACACATTATGACACACTATATAAATGAGGTAAAAAAGTAATCCTTTCTAGTCTGGTTCAAGGTCACTGCTAATCATTTTAAAGCCTGCAATTTCTACTCAGCCAGATCCTGCAGGAATTCTAGGAGCGTTTACAGGTTTGGCGTCCATTCACCATGAGTGGAGTGCTGTGCAGCTGCGGAGCTTTTCAAAGAACCCTAACAAGTGAGATTTTATCCCAGCATGGATGACCCCACATTAACAAGACAGGGGCAGTTCTAGAGGCAGCCTTTAGCCTCTATCAATAAAGGTTAGCTATTATATTAGACAGACCATTATACTCTGGGGAGTAACAAGTATCTCATTAAGTTAGAAATACATTTAATGGCTTTAGTACTGTTTTATTTTGGAATATGAGGAAGAAAAAAAAAGAACGCACAATTTCTACAGTCTAAAAGCCACTATTTTTATAACGTTTATTTACCTACAATACTGCTTATGAACTACCTTGGTTTTATAGCACCCACATACTCCCTTGAAGGACAGCTGTGACTCTCCTGTAATGGCATCAAGCTACTTGCAGTGGGACAAGAAAGTGATAGAAGATTATAAAATCAGATGGTTCAGTTTTGATTCGAACTAGTAAAACCAGTTCAGAAAAAGACTGTAAGACTTCTCTCTCCACCTTCACTCCCCTTCTGATTTCTCATTATGGGAAAAAAATGCCATTTGTTCCTAGCTTCATCCACCATACTCTAAACACAGGACACTGAGCAAGTTTTCTTAAAAAGAACACGAGATAGAGATGAAAGGGTACGGAGTTCTTATCTTTCATGTTCTGCACTGAGAAAGAATAAATTTAAAATCACTTACCAAATAGTAAATGACTGTTACATCAAGTTCAACAAGCTTACCTCATTTCCTGTTGCCGACCTGCTAACTGGTCCATTGACTGTGGGCAAGTTCTAGAGCTGTACGCCCTCCCAGGTGCCCAGGCGCGGACACTGTTCTCAAGAAACGCTTCGGTGGTTTGATGGGAAGCAGTCCCTGATCTGACTATGAGGAAATCTAAATAAACTGCACAGGTGTTACATGCTCCATCTGGATAACACCCCTCACGTTCCACCCCGCTTCTGTTCCCAAATACAAATGAGCCACTTCATCTTTTTCCTTTCTCCTGATAAGAAACGGTGCTTCTCATCTTCACATACAGAGGTCCCTGCCCCTGCAGGAGCTGTATGGGAAAACCTGCTTCCTAGGTGGGCCGGACTGCAGGTAACCAGAGGCCTCAGCAGGGTACCCAGGAAGGGTAAAAGTAGGGGTTGGAGGGGTCACCATGCTGCAGCGCCTGAACCGTTTGCCCTTGGTCAGGATGGACCGGCCCCACCTCAAAAAAAGGCCAGAAATGGTTCTTTTGGACTTCTTCCCATACAGAGAATGGCTAAGCTAGCTGAGGCAATCTGTAGCTGGCTTCAAAATCAGCAGTGGGGAGGGGAAAAAAAACCCTCACAACAAACAGTGGTAACAGAAGGTTTGTGTGGGAAGATGGTTAAGTTTGGTCTAAAACAAGCAGTGTCTCTGGTAATGAGCTGTTGTTAGGAAATACGTGGGGCCCTCAGTGCCTGCGGCACTTTTAAAGAGCACTATTGCTGCCTCTTGAGGGTTTTCTTGGCGGGCAGGGGGGAGAGGGAGGGGAGTGGGGGGGGGGAAGCGAGGTGAAACAGAGACGCAACTAAAGAGCATGGAGGCATTACAGAGCAGTGGAAAAACCACCTCCGTGTGTTGTAGCCAGAAGTCCTGCTTTTGAATCTCAGCTCCACCCCATAGTCGCAGAACCACCTTTGGTAACAGACCTACCTCCTCTAAATCACAGCAGGCTCACATGTGAAACGAGTATAGCCAAGGCATCATCTGGGGTTCTGGCAGGAAACAGATCCATACTCAGCTGGGGGGACTGAGGAGTTTCATAAGGGACTATTTACAAAGGGTATGGGCAGGGTTAAGGTACTCTTATGAGGACACTTAAGCCCCCGAGGGCCGGCAAAACAGGGAGTCAGGACCAACCCTCAGCTTGAAAGGATGAGAGAAGGGTGTTGCTACCAGGCCCTGAAGCTGCCTGACAGGAGCTGGGGCCTTGGCAGAGGAGCCCATCTGCTGTCCACCCTTACCTGGCAGAAAGGAGCTGGGCAAGTGAATGCACTGCCTTCTTTCTCCTCCCATCCGCCAAGCTCCTCCTAGCGTGTCTCTGGTAGATCCTAACCAGAAGCCAGAAGGACAGGTCCATAGAGGCAAGCCTCCAAAGCGAAGCACAAGGTGGGGAGGGGATCTGGAGGAGCAAACAGAAAAACCAGCTCGCCTAAATACCTGATGGGGTTGGTGGGGGTTTAAGTGAGTTAATCGTCATAAATGCCTGACACAGCAAATGATCATTCGCTACCCATTTGATCAGGCTGTCTATTTGGCATTTACTTGTCAAAAGGCCACGATGTAACTTTTATTCTCAGGTGGCAAAAGCCAGAATGAAAACAAAGACATGTGGTCATATATCCACAGTGAAAAACAAAACTTTTACAAAGTTGACAGATAACATTTATTAAAACATGTCATACAAAAGAGCGTGGTCTCTTCTATAAGAAGAAAATATTAAACAGTAACACTCAATTAAGTAAAACCATGCTGTACACTGAAGACAGCAATATATAAAGACAAAACTATTCAACTTTTGCAACACAGGCATAACATTTCACAAAATATCAATAAGATATGCACCTAATGATAATCTATTTATCATCAAATGGTTTTGTGGTCTAAGAGTCACCTGACTTGCATAAATAAAGTAATTCTCTAGAAGAAACATTGGAAACCTCATAAAAGGAAAGAAGGCAGCAGCAACTGACATTATGACACAGGCTTCAAGCAAAACTAAAAAAAAAAAAAAAAAAAAAAAAAAAAAGTCACATTTGCAAAATGTGTTCCAGCATCTTCCCATAGGGCACTATCAGTAGAGATTTGAAATAAGAAACATGTACCTTTAAACACATAAGTAGCAAAGAAAAAACCCAAACAAACACACACCCTGGTTTCACTGAACAAAGTTAGTCACCCATGAAAGCAACCTAAATCACAAAATTAGTGTGGCACAGAGGGCTGGGGGCGAGGCCGCGGATATATGTTGCTTGGTTTTCAGCACTCCTAATTATCAGAGACCTTATAAAAGCAAACACCTGGCTTCGGAGTGGCGGCATCCTCTCCACCCTCCCCCAGGGGGTGCAGCAAATCCTCTTCCTCGGGGAAAGCAGTGTTGTTGCTTCTGCTCTGCCCCAACTTCACTTCTACAGCAGCTTGAGGAGGTGTGTGCCTCCGTGGGAAGACCACTGAGACTAAGCAGCTTTCCCAAACAGCTACAAGTCAGCTTTGGGTCAGTTTAGTTCAGCAAATGCCCACTAGAACGGAGGAGACCCTTTTGGGCAGACTCTTTGAAAGTAGTGGCCAAAAGAAGAGACGGGAGTAAAGTGAGATCTAGAAACCAGAATCAACAGGCCGGGGTCCGAGAGTGCCAGAGGACAACCCTCCACAGCTGAGAAAAGGCTATCGTAGTCCTTCCTCAGTTAGACGGTGATACCTACTTTACCAAGTGGATTATTGCAATGTGTGTATCTAAAATTAAAGGCATAGCATAAGTACTAATATTAAATACCACTGGTGGTGCCTTGAAGCCCTGTCCCACTGGGATGGGAGAAAAACCACAGTTAAGACTCAAAGTAGGGGACAAATACCTTGGTTGTAGGCCATTGACAAGATCCCTGAAAGACTGTTTGGAAATGTTAACCCCCTGCTATCCAAACTCAATGGGAAGGATAAAGATTTTCTAAAGCTGTACTGAGGGTAAGGAGAGAGACTATCTATCCAACCCAGGGTGGGCAGGAAAAAAAAAAAAGGTAGTAATACAGTATAATCTCCTAATCCTAAAAGCAAAGTTTATAAAGATTCACTTTTAACATCCAAACTAAGGCAATCCCCTTCCCCCGCCTCTCTGAACACGGCCAGCATTTCAGATGCCCAACCACCTCGCAGGGTCTGGCTGACCTGATTAGCAACTCTAATTTTTACAAAAACCCCACTATCATAAAAAGCTTAAAACTGCAGATGTGAGGAACTTACATTTTATATTCTACATTTAGTAGCTGATGTACATATAAGGAGTTCAATATAAGATATCCCTCTTTTCATAACACATTAAGTAAGTCCCAGCACAACTGACTGCTTCCAAAACTACCACCAAAGAGCTGCCCAGTCAGTAGTCCTGGCCGAACAAGAGCTCTTCCTCACCATTACACATGACGGGGTGCTGTGCTGATCTCAACATAATTGAAGGACCATGATTTTTCCAGAATATTTTTATTTTACCTCTCAGACTCTTCTTCCCAAGTGTCCCAACACTCGTTTGAATATAATCTTTAATAGAAACCAGCACATCAAACCTTCCAAACAGGGAAAAAATGGTTTGCTGATAACCATGGGAGAGGATGATCAGCTTTTGGCAGAACAAAATGGCTTCACTGCCTTAGTACTGAAATTAGTAGGAGTAATACAACAATTTCTCCTCACATATAAAGGCTAGGATCATACCTAAAACCCATTGCTTCTAACGTGAGAAAAAAGAAGGAGCAATTGAGCTTGATTGTAAGTCACCTCTATATTCTCTGTTAGGTACACAGAGAAATGACTGTTAACTGGTGAAGTTTCAACACTAAGAGAAGAAGATATTAACGTGGCAAACAACCAAGAGGTAATATCTAGCTTCTAGGTTAAAAAATCAATATATATATATATATATATATATTTATAATAAAGTTTTAAATACAAAGTGCTTTTTATATATCGAGAATGATACAGTGTTAATGAATACATCCCTGTTTTGTAACCTCGATTACAAGAGTTAACTGGTAAGTCAGTCCTTCTTTCCCCTTTCCAAACAACATTTAACCAGTAAATGCCTTGATGGTAGGAGCTTGAGGATCAGAGGCCACTGCCAGCACAGTCTCTCACTTTAGAGCAAAGCCAAAAAACTTTTAGAACAAAATTTCACCCCAAATCCAAGAAAAGTTATTTTTATTTTAAGGAAAAAAAGTTTCCACTAAGAAATAATAAGCCGGTAAGTTTACGGAAAAGTTAACATAACAGTAGCACCCTGTCCCTACCCTGGTGACAGCTTCAGGTATGTTACACAGCTTAAAACATCCTGAACATACTTCTTTTTTAACCTAAAACCTCTGAGTGATCCTCAGAAAAGGTCTCAGAATAGCTGCTTTTCTTGTTTTTTGGTAGATATAGCTATGTGGACTTGTAAACTTATGCAGCTTTATCTATAATATGAGAGCATGAATCTGTGGACTACTTCCTAAAATTAGGACTCTTTCTTTCCGCCTTTTCAAACACGTTCCAGCACTCCTAGAGAGCCAGGAGGATTAGCTCAGTGTACCCCTCTACGAGTATCTCCCCCACCAGTGTATTTTCAAGACTCCTCTTTTCTTGGGTAACTGTACCCCACAACTCACCCCGCCCAAGTATAACCTGACACTCAAAATTCTGCTACTCGGCTACTCTCATTCTGACAGTTGGAGTGTCACTGTAGCACTCTATTAGCTCCTGAAGTTCATAGGTAACTCTCAGCCGTGACTTCTGGCTCCTTCCCAGTAACTGTGGTCATTGACTGACCTCTTCAGGAAGCACCATAACCTAAGACAGAGTGAATCGGCTGGAGCAGCGAATGGTACCGTGGTCAGAGTCAAAGCAGGCTAGATGTCTACTAGCCACAGAGCAGATCCCCCTGTGTGGATGCTACAATTAAACGGGATTTGGGACAGCAAACCAGTTAGAAATACCTATGTCTGGCACCCTAGAGTATTACAATTAGAAACAGTTGTTTAAACTAAATGTTAGTACTAAAATATAAAACTCTGACTTATCAAGAGTCTGAAACACATTGTGACAGTGGCATCTTACAGAATTTGAAGCTTGTACCATAAGTTATTTGTTTCTTACTTAGAATGCCACCCTCTTAGTATCGCCATAGTTTTGGTTAAAATACCCTTTAGAAAGAATAAACCCAGGTAAGAGAGCTCTGTTAATCAACTTAGTATCCTAGGAATCACATTATTTGTAACTATTACATAAGTAGCATTTCATTCAGTGAAGCAGCTACCAAAACAAACTCACATTACCTAAGTATCTATAGTAAGAGCAAAAGAAAATTCCAATATGACCTTGTAATAATGAGTGATCAAAAACTGCTGCCACCTGAAATGGAACTGGTGGGTTGGAGTCCAATTCCAAGTACAGGTGTCTCTATCACCAAGTCCACCTGCCTCATTCACAATGGGCCTGAAGGTTTACCTTGCCAGGTGTGAGGTGGGCTCACTTATCCCCATTACCCACTCCAGGCCTGAAACATACAAATTTGAAGAATTAAGATTTTTTAATTGGCCTACTTAGAGCTGGTCTTTCAGAAATATCTTCCTTTTTTTTAAGCTTCTCTCATAATAGCAAGTAGCACGCATCATCTGTGCCCAGATTTGCATAATTACCATAGTTTATTTTTGTGCCTGCCACTCAAGGGCCAGAGCCTATTTTTAGTTAGCCTCAGTCGTATTCTGCTCAGCCTTTGCAGCTTCGTAGGACTTGGTACAAGAAGTCACATGCCTGTGGAAACTGTCCCTCCACATAAATCTCTTTGCACAGATATTACACTCATATGGCTTTATGCCTGTGTGAATTTTCATGTGGCCCACGAGATGATGCTTCATTTTGAATTTCTTACCACAGACACCACAGCCATAAGGCCGAAGGCCAAGGTGCATGCTCATGTGTCGATCTCTCTGACTCTTGTGAGTGAAACTTTTCCCACACTGACAAGGATACAGCTTGTCGGTGGCTGAGAATCCTAGGTGGGACGCTTCTTCTTTAATCCCTGTTACCATTTCAATATTCTCACTGTAGCCTGTTGCTAGGGCAGCCTCCTGTCTGTGCCCAATGAGATTCCCATCCGACCTCTCTCCGGAAAACTCTTCCATGGAAGAGCCATAGAAATCCACCTGCTCGTCATAATTGCTTTCATCAGCCTGTTCATCAAACTCTGCTTCCACTTTCTTTTCCCCGATGTGAAAGTCTTCCTCTACTCCCGAGGGCTGGACCGAGTGCTCTGTCTGCATGGTGTTGATGGACTCTGTGACCTGGTGTTCATCGTAGGATGCATGCACATCCATGCCCTCGCACGCTTGCTCAAAGCGCTCAGGCTTCACATGGATCCAGCGTTTGTGAGCCATTATGCTGGGCTTGCTGTACATGGGCCGGGTGTAGTGGAACTCGGCACTGTCGCTGGCCCCCTCCTCCCCATCCTGGCTCGCCATCTCAGTGCTCAGCCGGTCATGCTCTGTGGACGAGTTGCTAGGAAGGTATTCATGCTCGGTGAGCTGAGATGACAGCTCGTCTTTGGTGCTCTCCTCTTCATTCTCTCCGTCCCTCAGTTCCTGGGCTTTGGGGAAATCCGTATGGCCCCCAGAGCCCAGCTCAAAGCTCTCTACCAGGCCATTGTAACTACTGCTGCTGGGAGACTGGTGGTCACTGCCATGATTTAGCTTCTGACAAAGGACTGTAGGGTTTCCTTCTAAAACCTCAGTGCATTTGTCTACCACATGCCACATCTGGAGGAAGCTTGCTGCTGTTAAGTAACTAACAATTTCTGGAGCAGGCATTACTAGACGTCCCGTGTAACTTGATAGGAGAATGTTCTCAAACACTCTCGGGTTCATCACATCAGGCAAAACAATCCTCCTGCTGTTTTTCAGGAGTACCTGGTCACAAAAGTAGGGTGAACTGGCAGCAAGAACGGCTTTGTGTGCTCGGAAAATGTGGCCTTGGACAACAATGGAGACATCACATAATTGTCCTTGCTGGCGCTGCTGGTTCAGTTTCTGCAGAATGGTGCTGGAAAAATCAGGAAATTCTACTCGAAAAGAGTTTGTTCCAGGCTCCATTTCATCACAAATCTTGTTTGGTGCTACAAGAGAAAGAAAAATTAGTACTAATTCCAGCCCAAAGAGAAACTTATTGATCACTAAAAAAACTAAGACTAGTTCCACAGTTCCATAAAGTCCCCTGGCCTGTGGGCATGGTGGGTGGAGCATTCATTCCCCAGAGCAAGGCTTGCAGGTGCGAGCGTACCAAAAGCAGGAACCAGTCACCATTCTTTATGGTATTAACTCTTGATACCGCCCGTGTCTATGAGTGGGAAAATAGAATCCAAAGATATTTGTAAGCTATATAAATCTCAAGTAAAACAAAGTAAATATTTCTAGTCAAAACAAACACAATACCTGTTCCAAACGACAGAATTTTTAAGAGGCCTCAGATTCAACCCACATTTGACAAGCTGGGGTGAGGAAGGAATTGTGGAGAAAAGGAAAAGCACATGTAAAGGCTCTCAGGCAGAAATGATCATGGTTAACTGCAAGGAACTGAAAAGAAACCACCAGGCTAGAATCCACTAAGGGGGCAGGGGTCTGAAGAGGTGGGGCCAGAACAGTCAGGCCTTTGGTCCTTCAGCACCACAGGGGTGAACTTGCGAGGTCCCAAACAATATGGGTTTCTCTAGTTGCTGTCAGCATTTTAGCCCTTTAAGAGCTTCTCATAATGTGAAGCAGAACGAAATGGCAAGGCAAGGTATTCTATCGGGTGATCTCCAAATTGTTTACAAAGTTATAGAACAAAGAGGATAGTAAATACTGTCCCTGTTACTGAATGAACTCAATCTGAAAATAAAGTTATAACAAAGAATGAGGGATTGCCCGTGGCATTACTGTAAATATACTTTGTGGGATGAGTCAAGCATTAGAGACAATTCCTAACAAGAGTGATCAGTGAGATGAATTCTGCAGCATGCTCAGGCCCCATAATTCCACAGTAAATTAAAACAAACCAGAAAACTCAACAGACTTATTGGTGCTATTTGTCACCTAGGTCTAATACCATATCTAAACATTGCTAAATACCAGATTTTCTAAGCATGAGATAAAAGAAGCAGATAACCCAACAAAGGTTGAAAGTTATCTTTCAGAGATAGGGAGAGATGCCAAGAGAAGAAACTAATGTTTCCTGAGTAATTACTATATATTGGGTGGGCCAAAGTTTGTTTGGGTTTCTCTGTAACATGGAGATTTTTGGCCAACCCAATACCAGGAACTGTACACCTTTTTTCACCTAATCTTTGTAACGACCCTGCAAACGTAGAGGACTGACATTCTTAAGTTCACTATTTCAAGTAACTTTCCTAAGGCTAAAATAAAAGCTAGTTTTTATTACGTTGGAATTTGAAATCTAGGTCTCCATGACTCCAAAGCCTACGCTACTTTCCTATCACGTCACTGCCTCTTCTAAGAAGATGCTAAAATACCAGATTAGTCATTAATAATTTTAAGAGGTAAGGCAATGTTTTTAGAATGAAGTATTAATTTATGGTTTATAGCTCTTAAAACATTTCATAATAATTTAAAACAAACAAAAAAATAAGACCAGGAAATAAATTATTTAGGTATTTGTAATTTCAAAAGGAAAAGTTAACGACATAAATGTATATAGACTAGAGGTATGTAAATTCTGAGAACTACGTCTGGATTCTCTGCTTTCATCAGTAAAGAATTTTGATTTTAGCTATTTGAAAAAAGGAAGGGGGGAATAAAACACACACATAAAAAAATTTACAAAAAAGCTGTTAAAAAAAAAATCTCTCCACCATTTATTCCTAGTCCCCCACCTCCCCCGGAAGGAAATCACCATTAACAAACTCCTGTATATATTTCTACAAACTTCTCTGCACATATATCAGAATAAATCATATACATCCTTTAAAAATTCCTACCCAAATGGGCTCATTACCTACATTCTATTCTGTACTTAGCTTTTGTCATTCAATGTATCTTGTAGAACATCTGACATACTATAAGCTGATTATGTTCCCCAAAATGCATATGTTGAAACCCTACCCCAATGTGATGGTGTTTGCTTTGGGGGATGATTAGGTCATGAGGGCAGAGCCCTCCCGAATGGGATTAATTAGATTCATTAGTCCCTTATGAAAGAGACAACAGAGAACTCCCTTGTCCCTTTGGCCATATGAGGACACAGTGAAAAGACAGCTGTCTATGAACTAGTGAGTGGGCCCTCGCCAGAAGCCAAATCTGCTGGTACCTTGACCTTGGATTTCTCAGCCTCCAGAACTCTGAGAAATAAATTTCTGTTGTTCATAAGCCACCCAGTCTATGACACTTTGTTATAGTAGCCCGAATGGACTAAGACACCACAATAGCATAAAAAGCTTAATGGCTATACAGCTTTCTCCTATGTGGATGTATGATAATTTAGTCAGTTCTCTTCTGACAGAATTTCAATTGTCTGGGTTTTTGAAATTATGACTATCTTGGCATATCCTTGGAAAAAGCTATAGGGTTACCTCTACCAGTGGAACTGCTGCGTCAAAGGACTATGAGTTGACATTCATATATATATATATATATATATATATGACTAATATGTATATATGACTAATTTCCAGAAAGGTTGCACCAAGTCACACTCCTACCAACAGTAAATGACCGTGTCTATTCCCCTACACCCTTACCAATGCTGGACTTTATCAAGCAAGACAAAAAAGTTTGCAAATCTCCTAAGTGAATAATCCATGATTCACTGTTTTGATCAATATTTCTTTCATTATGAATGAGACTCATATTCTATTCATGTTTACTGGTCATTTGTTTTTCCTATATATTATCAGTCATATCCTTTGTGCAAATAAATTGAGCAATTCATCTTACTGATTTGCAATTTTTGTAAATTCAGATTAACTTCGAAATTTGTGTAAATTATCCAATCTTTGCTTTTATGGCCCCAGGATTTTGTGTTAGACGCACAAAGGCATTCCTGCCTCCAATATTACTTTTAAAAAGTAAAAAGAATTATTTAGGTTTTATTCCTGGCACCATTTTTTAAAAAGGCATTTAAACCTTTAATATACAAAGAGTTTACTTTGGTATAAGGAGAAGGTTAGGATCCAGTTTTCCCTTTTCCCTCCAAAATGACAAGCCTGTTTTTACTACACTATTTATTGAATAACTCATCTTTTCCTCAAGATTTCAAGTATCTGTTGTGGAATTTTATGTGACCGAGATAAGGCTTTTAAAAACAGTTCTATAAAAATAAACGCCATAAGCGATGTTAGAGAAAATGGTGGAGTAGGAAGCTTTAGGTGTCAATCCCTCCACTAAAACAACTAGTAAACTGTTAAAATGATCAGAATAAACCATTTCTCAACTCTGGAATCTGATCAGACACTTAAAGCAACCAATGCAATGCTAGATGAAAGAAGAGGCTGCTAAACCTCGTTAAGAGAGCAGCATGCTGCAAACCAGCAAAAATCCCCATTCCTCAGCTCTGCCACAATCTGCAGGACAGTGGCCCAATTTCCAAGAGTGCCTGGCTGATGCCAGCGTGGCAAGAACAACACTGTCCAAAAATTTGGGGTTTTGCATCTTGGCCAGTCTGGCCAACCCACACAAGCTTTTTCTTGGCCCCCTCAGGCTGCAGTGGTTTTCCCAGTAGCATCCACTGGAAGATTTTAAAATACAAACACCACTCCCCATTCCTTGGGCCCAAATATTTAAGGAAATCTCTGTCAGGACACAGCCTATCACATAGATAAAGCAACAGAAACTTCCGTGACTACATGCAACAAGGAATACAGACTTTGCAAAACAGTTCAGAAAAAAATCACCATACAGACAACTGCAGCCATCAACAAGAAACAAAAAAAAATCCCCTAGGAGGGGAAGAATCTGATTTCAAGAGCTACCACATTGGAATACTAAAAATATCCAGTTCTGAACCAAAAATCACAAAGTATACAAAGAAAAAGGAAAATAAGGTACATTCACAGGAAAAAAAGAATTAGAAACTATCCTTGAAGAATTCCAGACATTGTTAAGTGCTAGTCAAAGCTGTTAAAGTCAACTGTCTTGGATATGCTCAAATTGTTAAAGAAAACTATGGACAAGGAACTAAAGAAAATCAAGAGAACAATGGCAATAAAGAGACAGAAATTATAAAATGTAACCAAATAGAAATTCTGGAGCTGAAAAGTGTAACAGCTGTATTATGGGCTGAGTTGTAGCCTTCCAAAATTCCTATGTTAAAGCCCTAATCCCCAGTACTCCAGAATGTGACTATATTTGGATTTAGGGCCTTTAAAAAGGTAATTAAGTTAAAATGAGGTTGTTAGGGTGGGACCTAATCCAAGCTGACTGGTAGTCTTATAAGAAATGAAATTTGGACAGAGAGACATCAGGCATGCGTGCAATGTGAAGACAGTGAAAAGCTGGCACCTGCAAGCCAAAGAGAAAGGCCTCAGGAGGAACCAAATCTGCCAACATTTTGATCTCAGACTTCTAGCCTCTAAAATTGTGATAAAATAAATTTTTGTTGCTTAGGTCACCTAGCCTGTGGTATTTTATTATGGCAGACCAAGGAAACAAATAAAAGTTGAAATTAAAAATTCATAATAAGGAGTCCAATGGCAGATTTAAGCAGGCAAAAGGAAAAAAATTCATCAAACTCAAATGTAAAGCAACTGAAATATCCAGTCTGAGGAGTATAAGGAAGGAAGAAAAAGAAACACAATCTGAGGTACCTATGGAAAACCAAATATACCAACATGCAAATCAGAGTCTCAGAAGGAGAAAAAAGAATAGAAAAGATATTAAATGATATAATGATTGAAAACTTCCTGAATTTGATGAAAGACATAAATCTCACACATCCAAGAAGCTTAACAAACTCCAAGGAGATAAAATTAAAGAGATCCACATGAGATACACTGTAAGACAAATAGTGGAAAGCCAAAGACAATGGAGAATCTTGAAAGCAGCAAGAAAGAAGCCACTCATCACACAAAAGGGATCCTCAGTAAGACCAACAGCTAACTGCTCATCAGAAACCACGGCACTCAGAAGGCAGTGCACAACATATTTAAAGTGCTAGGATAAAGATCTGTCAACCAGGAATTCTACACCTGCAAAACTATCCTTTCAAGAATGAAGGAGAAATTAAGACATTCCCAGATAAACAGAAGCTAAGGGTGTTTTGTTACTAATAGGTTTCCTCTACAAGAAATGATAAAGGTGTCCTTCAGGCTGAGATAAAAGAACACTAGATAGTAATTCAAAGTCATATGAAGGAATAAAGACTACTGGTAAAGGTAACAGCATAGGTAAATATAAGAGCTGATATTATACTTTTGGTTTACAACTCCTCTTTTTTTCCTGAATGATTTGAAAGGCAAATGAATAAAAGAATAATTATAAATCTATGTTATTAGGCACACAATGTATTAAGATGTAATCAGTGACAATAACAATATGAAGAGGGAGGGATGGAGATGTAGAGGAGCAGAGTGTTCATATACTATTGAAACTAGCTAAGTTTAAGATGTTAATTGTAAACCTCAAGGTAACTACTAGGAAAATAACTAAAAATATACATGAAAAGCAAAGAAGGGAATCAAAACTGTATACAAAAACAAAACAAAAATCTCAATTAAAAAGCAGTAAGGGAGGAGTTGAGGAACAAAAAACATGTTAAGATACACAGAAGATAGCTAGAAATAAATGGTAGAAATAAATCCTCCTTTATCAGTAAATTACTTCAAATGTAAATGGATTAAGCTCTCCAATTAAAAGGCAAGAGACTGGCAGAATGGATTAAAAAAACATGGTTTATCTATATGTTGTCTATAAGAGACTCACTTTAGATACAAAGGCACAAAGATGTTTAAAGTAAAATAATGGAAAAGGTATTTCATGCAAAGAGAAACAGAAAGAGCTACGGTGACTATATTATTATCAGACAAAATAGATTTTAAATCAAAAAGGATCACTCTATCAAGACTACATGACAATTAAAAACATATATGTACCTAGGGCTTCCCTGGTGGCACAGTGTATAAGAATCTGCCTGCCAATGCAAGGGACACAGGTTCAATCCCTGTGCCGGGAAGATCCCACTGAGCAACTAAGCCGGTGCGCCACAACTACTGAGCCTGCGCTCTAGAGCCTGCGAACCACAACTACTGAAGCCTGAGTGCCTAGAGCCCATGCTCCGCAACAAGAGAAACCACCGCAATGAGAAGCCCACGCACCACGATGAAGAGCAGCCCCCGTGCACCGCAACTAGAGAAAGCCCACACGCAGCAACAAGGACCCAACACAGCCATAAATAAATAAATAAAATTTAAAAAAAAAACAGAAAAAAAACCCCAAAACATATATGCACCTAACAAAAGAAAATATATGAACAGAATTGAAGAGAGAAACATACACATCTACAAAACAGGTGGAGACTTCAATACCTCACTTTCAATAATGGATAGAAAAATAGGACAGAAGATCTATAAGGAAATAGAGGACTTTAACAATATTATAAATCAATTATACTGAAAAAACACATAGAGAACACAAACAGAAAGGAATGAAGTTCTGATATATGCTGCAACATGGATGAACACTGAAAACGTTACACTAAAACAACATGCTAAACATTTATGTAAGCCAGACACAAAGTACAAATGTATAATTCTACTTATGTGAATTATCTAGAATAGGCAAATTCAGAGAAAGTAGATTAGAGGTTACCAGGGGCTCAGGTGAGTGAGAAATGGGGAGTTATTGCTTAATGGACAGAGTTTCTATTTGGGATGACGAAAATATTTTGGAACTAGAAAGTGGTGCTGATTGCACAACACTGGGGTATAATTAATGTCACTAAATTGTACACCTGAAAATGGTTAAAGTGGCAAATTGAATATTTATTTTTTACCACACATGACAAAAAAAACTGGAAAAAAGTCATGTAACTTTATTTTTAACTGTGTCAAGGTGGTAACAGTCTTTGTAATTTAGTAAGTATCTGACCTCTACCCTTAAATTTGAGTGAATGTGGCATTTCTACATATTCCCTCAACTTGTAACATGCAAAACCTAAACCTCTCCTACAGGTTTTCCTGCTATATAAGCAATATTTACAAACTCACAGGCAGTTGTGACCTACATTAATAGTACAGTTGCCATTTCAATTGTTAAGAGTTTCATAAAAGTAATTAACTCACTAAAAAAAAATTTTTTAAACCCCACAACATAAAACACTATATGCAAAGTACTGTGGGAGATTTCTAAGATGATGAAGGAATGTCACTGTCCAGAGCTTATAATCTGGTAGGGAGATAAAAAACATGCATACAACCCTGTTATTCAAGGCAAAGCCTGATAAAAGCACCACAAAAGAATTATAAATCCAAGAGGAATTCAGAGGCGGGAACCTGGTATACTCTAAAGTTCTATATCCTGTCACTATAAATTCTGGTGTCACCAAAGTAAGAGGAAGACTTGAGAGCAGCATATAATTCTTCCCATCTACTACATCCTAACCAAAAAAATCTAAGAAATAAAGAAAAACTAGCCTGAAAAGTTGGGTTCAGAGTTATCTATATGCAACAAATTTTAATTAAGGATATAGTGGAGATGGGGCCAGGATAAAGGGAGACACTGACCTGGCAACTCCACCTGCTATACCAGGCAATTCTGGTAGCAGTAATCCTGACAGAGGACCAACAGATACCTGTTCATTTGGAAGGCCTGCAGCTAAAAAGCCAGGGCAGACCACAGGAAAGGTCTTGCATATTGGCAACATTCAGAGATGGCTGTATTGGGATACCAAAGGTTGCACACTGCCTCAGCAGAAAAGCTTTAAAGACTTGACATGAGAGGGTAGCTCCAAGGAGGCAAAAACATAGCCCATCCTTTGCCAGCTGGGCCAAAGAGACAAAAATAGGCCCCTGGTAAAACAATTTCACTAACACAGAAGAAAGTGCTCAAACTCTCCTAACAGTGCCTCAGGCCTAGCCTCCAGCCCCAGCCATTTTACTCAAGCTAACCCTGGTGTCCATATAGTCAGGCCATCCTCCAGCAAAAGAGCTAAGAGTTGATTATAACAGCATTCAGGTATATGAAGGACCCCATGATAATCTTCCCAAAAAGGGGGAAATTTTCAGACCTGAACAAAATGTTTCCCAACAGTTTTATTCTGTAAATAAATGGGGTCTGTAAATAGATTCTACAGTAACCAAGAAAAAGAAAATAGTAAAGTGTAAACAAAGAGTACAGTTTAGATAGCATTTTTAAACTGATTTCCACAAACATGAAAACGCAGTCTCCATGAATGAAGTTTAAGGAAGATAAGACAAAAGGAATGATATGAATGATTCATTCATATCATTCATTTGATATGAAAAATGATACAAAAAAAGTAGAATGATATGAAAAAAAGAGCCAACTGAATTAAAGACAAGATGTAAGGTAACTAAAATAGAGCAAAAATTTAAACAGGCAATAAGGAGCAGAATTGCAACTACAGAAAACGGAATCAATGATGTGGAAGGCACTTTGAGGAACTTTTATATAGGAGGAGGATAAAAATATGAAAACAGCAAGGGAGAAGATAACAGAACAGGAGAACAGAGAATAGAGATCCAACATATGGCTAATTAGCATCCTTGAAAGAAATAACAAAACGAATGGAGTAGAAGGAATAATCAAATAAAATATTTAATAGAAGAAAACTTGCCTGAGTGTAAAGCCTTGAGTATTCAGAAGAGTCTTGCCTCAGCAATGGGGACAAATTAGCCCTAGACAAAATGCAGTTCTGGTCCCATTCAACAAAGCTTAAAAACAAGCCTCACACATGCTGCGGAGCAACTAAGCCCGTGTGCCACAACTACTGGGCCTGCGTGCCACAACTACTGAAGCCCACGTGCCTAGAGCCTGTGCTCCACAACAAGAGAAGCCACCACAATGAGAAGCCCGCGCACTGCAACGAAGAGTAGCCCCCGCTCTCCACAACTAGAGAAAGCCCGCACACAGCAATGAAGACCCAACGCAACTGAAAAAAAAAAAAAAAAAGCCTCAAAAGGATTAAAATATTTCCAAATAACTTAATTGTGTTCCAGAACAAAGCTTAAGGATATTTACGTAATACAAAAAATCCAAAACCCAACAAGGTAAAATTCATGTCTGGCATTCAATTAAAAAAAAAAAAAATCACCTGGGATGCAAAGAAGCAGGAAAATATAACCCATATTAAGGAGAGAGAAAAAAGAAAAAAACTGATCAACAGAAACAGACCCAGAAATGACAAACTTATACAACTGGTAGAAAATTCTACATCCCATGTGTTCAAGAAAATAGAGGAAAATTAAGCATAGTAGGTAGACAGGAAAACAAACAAACAAACAAACAAACCCAAATTGAACTTCTACAAACACTGGATGGCAGTAACAAAAGAATTAACATGAAGAAAAGATTAATGAACTTGAAAACACAGCAACACAAACAACCTAAAATAGAAAAAATCTGAAAAAAAAAGAAAACAGGAAGCGGGGAGAGAGTATCAGTGAGTTGTGGGACAACTACAAGGCACAAAATTGGAGTCTCTGAAGGAGTGGGAGGGTATAAAGCCCAAAATTTATTTGAATAACAGCCAAAATCTTCCTAAAGTTGATAAAAACTATAAAAAGCCACAGATCCAGGAAGCTTGACAAACCCCAAGCACAAGAAGTATGAAGAAAACTATACCAAGGCATATCATAATCAAATCACTGAAAACTAGTAACGAAGAGAAAATCTTAAAAGCAGCCAGAGAAAAAAGATTCATTGTGTACAGAGGACCAAAGGTAAGAAAAGTTGCAAGCTTCTTGTCAGAAACAATGCCAGCCAGAAGAAAGGAGACAATTCAAGACAGTAGACATCTTTAAAGTGCTGAAAGAGAAAACTGTCAACCTAGAATTCTACACCCAATCAAAATATCTTTCAAAATGAAGGTGAAGTACTTTTTTAGATATAGAAAAGTGAATAGAATCCATCACAAAAAAGGTCAAAAGTAAAAAGAACAAGTACATGAAAACAAAAAAATTTCAGACAACAATATTATTATCAAAGTAAATTCAATGTAAAAAGCATCAAATGAGGTGAAAGTTTATTGATAACTGATGAATTCTATAATTCACATGAGGGTTACCTTGTGAACTTGTATGTGTAAACGTAGTATAGTTTTCAAAAAAAAAACCACAACAGTGACAGAAACATAATTATAGTGAGAAATATAAATGTCCCTCTTTTAATCTTTAATAAATCAATAAGGCAAAAGATAATTTGGATCTAGAGGTTTAGAGTGGTTATCATTAATAATGCTAATTTAACTGAAACATACAACCTCTGTATCCTACAAATAATACATCATCTTTTTCAGTTTCCATAGGACATTTACATAAATGATCACATAAGTGGCCACAGAGAGCATCAATAAATCCCCCAAAGCAGAAATGCATACATGAGCTCATCTGATTACAAGTGATTACACAATAATAAATCTAGAAATGTCAAATTCACAAAATTAGGAATAAGAAATGAAACATAATCACATGATAGAAACTTTTTAAAATAGAAAACAATTTTCCCCTAATAAATTTTAAAGTCTCATTGATAAAAACTTTACAGAAAAATATAGAAATCTAACAGATCAGTAACTATGGAGAAATGATAAAACATAATCAAATGACTGCCCAAAGCACAAAGGGAAAATTCTTTAAAACTAATTCCTATGCTATATAAACTGTTTCAGAGGGGGAAGAAGGGAGAAAGGGAACAGATAGGAGAAAATTTGCTAATTATTTTTTATAAAACCATGCTATCAAAACTGGACAACAAAGAAAAAACAGTAAGCCTATCTCACTTATTAACACAGAAACATTATAAACCACATGGCATTCTGGTTTATTTTAATCTCTTGTAGGTTGAGTGTTTTATGAGTGTGACACATTGAAAAAACTGAGTTACTGGTACCATCACACTGAGGGCAAGATGCTATTTTATGATAAAATTACCACCAGAAGGCCCTCTCAAAAGCTCTTTTCCATTCAAGACTACTGCTAGTGGCATGTACATCATTACCTGTGCTTCCTTCTACAAGTGACAGGGAGTAGTGAGAGATAAATCTGGAAGGAATGACTGGTACTATCCTGCTGAAGGCTGAGTTTGAGCTTTAAATGTGGGCACTGGAGGCAGCACTGAAAACTTGTGTGACATGCTGTGAAATATGTTCAGAAAGGATAATCTGTTGATGGTCTTAAAGCAGAAGCAAGTCTGAAAAAAAGGTCAATTCTAAGAGTTCAGTAAACATGCTCTAGGTTTGAGGCAATGAAAGTAACAGTGGGTATGGAAAACAGAATTGATGGGACTAACTGACTGGGTAGGCAGGAAGATGCAAGAGTAGCCCAAGGTACACATAATACTATCAAGAAAATGAAAAGACTACCGAATATAAAATAATTAGCTAGTGGGAAGCAGCAGCAGAACACAGGGAGATCGGCTCAGTGCGTTGCGGTGACCTAGAGGGCTGGGATAGGGAGGATGGAAGGGAGGCTCAAGAGGGAGGGGATAATGGGGACATGTGTATGCATACGGCTGATTCACTTTGGTGTACAACAGAAACTAACACAGTATTGTGAAGAAATTATACTCCAATAAAGATCTATTAAAAAAGAAAATGAAAAGATAACCTACAACATGGGAGAAAATAGATTCAAATCATATTGATAAGTGACTTGTATCCAGAATACATAAAGAACTCTTAAAATTCAATAATAAAAAGACTACCCAATTGAAAAATGGGTAAAGGATTTGAATAGACATTTCCCCAAAGAAGATACACAAAAGAGCATACAAAAGATGTTCAATATCATTATTCATTAGGGAAATGCAAATCGAAACTACAATGAGACATCACTTTTCACCCACTTGGATGGCTATGATAAGTAAGACAGACACTAACAAGTGTTGGAGAGGATATGGAAGGATTAGAACCCTTATACATTGCTGGTGGGAATGTAAAACGGGGCAGCCACTTTGGAAAACAGTTTGGCAGCTCCTCAAAAAGTTAAACAGAATTATCACATAACTCAACAATTCTACTCTTAGGTATATACCCAAGAGAAATGAAAACATATGATGTCCACAGCAAACTTATCTATGAATGTCTATAACAGCATTATTCATAATGGCCAGAAAGTGGAACCAACTCAAATGTCCTCAACTGAAGACTGGATAAATAGAATGTGGTATATCTATAAAATGGAATATTATTCCACTTTATTACATACTATATGTATTATGCCATTCTTTTGGCAATAAAAAAGAATGAAGTATTGATAGATACGACAACATGGCTGAGCCTTGAAACACTGTGCCAAATGAAAGAAGTTAGACACAAAAGGCTAAATCTTGTGTGATTTCATTTATATGAAATGTCCAGAATAGGGAAATCCAGAGACAAAAAGTAAATCAGCGGCTGCAAGGAACTACAGGGCGAGGAGTGACTGCAAATTGGTTTTCTTTTAAAGGGGAGACAAAAATTCTAAAATTAAGTTGTGGTGATGGGTATGCAACCCATTAAATATACTAAAAAAAACCCTCTTAACTACCTATGAATTATGTCTCAATAAAGCAGTTTTAAAAAATAGAGTGATGCAAGGTAAACTAGTTACCAATCCCAACTGGGTAACTAGGAAAATGTCATAATTAGTAGGAGAGGTAACAGCATCTACCATGTATTTAACGCATGTATTGTAACAGACTGTGCAAAGCACTTTTTGTATTCTCATTTAATCCACCTAACAACCCGCTTGATAGATATTTTTTATTCCTATTGTATGGAATAAGAAATAGACAAAGAGGCTAAACTACTTGCCTAAGGTCATATAACCAGTAAGCAGTGAACCTGGAATTTAAATTCAAAACACTTGCTCAGGCCCAAAAGAGTCTGAGAGATGAGACAGTATGGAAGGTAAAGATGAGTATTTTCACAAATAAATACCTGAAACAATCTACAATGTACAACACATTCATAAACTCCAGAGCAAATTATTCACCGTCTTCAGACTTAATGAAGTACTAGCAATTTTATATGTCACCTTGCAAAGTTAAAAAAAAAAAAATCCAATAGTAACAGTTCTAAAACAAACACACCAATCCCAGCTAACTCCTTCCATTGTTCAGAGATTATCTGGCTTTTTTTTAAAGCAGAGGACAAAGGGTAAATATTAAAGAATCGCTGAACTAGGGTTTCCCTGGTGGTGCAGTGGCTAAGAATCTACCTGTCAATGCAGGGGACACGGGTTTGAGCCCTGGTCTGGGAAGATCCCACATGCCACGGAGCAACTAAGCCAGTGCACCACAACTACTGAAGCCCACGTGCGTAGACCCTGTGCTCCGCAACAAGAGAAGCCACCGCAATGAGAAGCCCGCACACCGCAATGAAGAGTAGCCCCGCTCACCGCAACTAGAGAAAAGCCCGTGTGCAGCAACAAAGAACCAACGCAGCCAAAATAAAATAAATTAATAATAATTAAAAAAAAGAATCACTGAACTAGATGACCTCCAAGATCCCTTCCAACTCTGACGAGTTTAAAAGTAGCCTGTATTTATTATTCAGCTGAGGAATTGTATGTCAAGTTTTATATACTATTTAAATACCAATTACATATCCTAAAAACACAGAGGACGACAATATAATAGGGAAGTCGACCCACGAGTGACTTTTCTTGAAGCCCTCCAGAGATTTCTTAATCATGGTACACGGTAATTTGCACGCTTACTGTAGAGAGCACATTTTAACACAGTAAATATTACTTTAGTAAATCTCTAGACTGGCACAAATGTACAATAATACCAACACTCCATGCATATAAAAATACTTTAGTCAAATGCTTTACATTTCACAAAGCAGACTATGTAAACTTGGGTCTGGCAATACCCCTGTATCATCACACTCACGAGTTAAACTAAAGCTCAAGAAGGTTACAAGATCCGTCCAAGGTCACATATCTCAGAAGTGGTATGTCAGGATTTAAACAGAAGCGTAATTCCAAATCTAATACTTCTCTAAGTTAAAAAAAAAAAAAGTCACTTAGCAGAAAATTTCTTGGAATTTAAATGCTCTAACAGTACAAAGTATGGCAGTGATTGGCCTTAAAATGTGCAATAGATACTCCTCAGAAGAGAAGTATAAGAACCTTTCCGGTCTAGAGCAATTAAATACAACTACATTATTATTTTTTACTGAAAAAGAAACCATTTTAGTAAATAATTGAAAAAACTGCATTTTTAGCAAGTTTATGGCTTACCTAATGCAAAGCTGTATTCCTGGGATAAAGTTCCTTATGCCATGACCATCAAAAAGCAGTATGAATGAACGAGGAAGAGGAACCCATTTCTTAGCTTTGTTTCAAATTAAAATCACATTGATCTCTGAAAAGAAGAATCAGGTTGAAAATGTAAGAGATGCTGATGCTATTCAGTGTGCACCAGCGCCTTGCTAATAAATACTATACTTGTGGGTGACTGGCAGAAAGAAAATTAATCACGACTGATATTTTTTGGTTATATTAGCTTTGTTTCTGCACGTTCTTAGCTTCTGCCTTTGTATTTTTTAAATAAACTTTTAACTATGGGATAATTTTAGTTTTACAGAAAAGTTGCAAAAAATGTTGAGTTCCCATATGACTGTCAGCCAGTTTTCTTTTAATGTTAACATCTTGTATTACCATGGTACATCTGTCAAAAATAGGAAACCAACACTGGTCGTTACCTATGTAATTTTGCAGAATTAAACTATCCTTTGCAAAAGTGTTTTTGGCCTCCAGACCATTATCAATCAATACCCCTATATTTTCTAATTGGAACACCGCAGCCAAAGAACTTAGTAAAACCTATTTCAGGGTTTTTAAAAAACAAGCTGCCTACTTTGTGAAGTTTGATTCACGCCACAGCTGAATGTTTACTTTAAAACTTCAGGGCAAATGGTCCATTGTGGTAAATTCTTTGAGATTCAAAAGAGAAGTTATTGTTCTAACCACTAACTCCCCACTTATCAGTCATCCTGCCATTACGTTACAATAAAGCCAAGGAAATGTTTTTAACTGCACCCTCATATTCATTAGAATTCCGGATAAGAAGCTCAATCAAGAAAGCAGAAGGAAGAAACACTTGCTGGTATGCATGTTCTACATACCAACAAAATAAAAGTTTTTTCCTCAGTATGTTACAAATAAGACAAAAGTCTCTTTCTATTCTAAATGCAAACATAAATAAGGTAAAAAGGAAAAGTTCATGAAAATAATATAGAACTACATTCAACTGATTATAAGAGGCACATTTTTTTCACATTTTTAAATTTCTGAAATCAGGATGTGATGTCCAGGTGGAAGTTATAACAGTTGTCTCTGCCTAAGACAATGATAGAGCATTCCTGAGAGCCTCATCAACGTTTCTGATGGCACAAAAGATGACACTGTGGAAAAGCACGGACGCAGCTCTGAATTGAAAAGTATTCAAGAGTAGGAAGGTTAATGAACACTTTAACCAATTTATTTCACTTTTCTTCTTTTTACACATACACTAGAGTATCATTTTAAAATGTCTAGGGACTTCCCTGGTGGCGCAGTGATTTGGACTCTGCGCTCCCAATGCAGGGGGCCTGGGTTCAATCCCTGGTGGGGGAACTAGATCCCACGTGCATGCTGTGGCTGAGAGTTCGCATGCTGCAACTAAGGAGCTCTCCCGCCCCAACTGAGACCCGGCGCAACCAAAAAAAAAAAAAAAAAAAGAAACAAGTCTAAGTAAGTTTAAAAATGTAAAGAAGCGTATGTAATAGCTTAATTGGCAGTGTTTTCCTTCGGTCGTACATAAAATAATCGATAGTATCTAGGATTCAATATGGTAGTAATTCAGCTGCGACAACCTTATAAGAAACCTTGAAAAACTAGCTTACAAACAAACCAATGACTTAGATGAGAGAACACAAAACAAAGGCCTCCCCCATCAGAAAACACACAAGAAAATAACACAATTTTTCTTTATTATAATAAAAAGACTGTTTTTCCAACCCTAAGAGTTTTCTTCATGTGAAAAGTTAAAATCTTCCTCAAATTTTCTGCTTGTGTAGCAGATTGCTGCACTGAATCCAATGAATATGGAGGGACAGCCAGGGTGGGAACCTGCTACAAGTATAAATTTTTAACTAAATTCTTTCAACCAAACTCCTTTTCTAAGGACCTTGGCTGTGGAGAGCAGGCATCAAGAAACGTAAGTTCAACTAAATGTTCCTAAAAGCTACAGAATGAATTTTTAAAGTCACATTTTTCATAGAGCTTGTTAATTCCAGGAATCTACACTTAGCAATTTTTCTGGTAAAAATATACCTAACATGAAATTTACCATTTTAACCATTTAAAGTGTACAATTAGTGGCATTAAGTACATTTATGTTGTTGTGCAACCATCACCATTATCCATTTGCAGAACTTTTTCATAATCCCAAACTAAAACTCGGTATCCATTAAACTCTCCACTCCCTCCTCCCACTCAGGCCTTGGTAAACTATACTCCATTTTCTGTCTCCATGAATTTGCCTATTTTACTTTACTTATTTATTTTTATTTTTTGCTGTACGCGGGCCTCTGTTGTGGCCTCTCCCGTTGCGGAGGACAGGCTCCGGACGCGCAGCCCCAGCGGCCATGGCTCACGGGCCCAGCCGCTCCGCGGCACGTGGGATCCTCCCGGACCGGGGCACGAACCCGTGTCCCCTGCATCGGCAGGCGGACTCTCAACCACTGCGCCACCAGGGAAGCCCAGCCCCCAATTTGCCTATTTTAGATACCTCATATAAGCGAACTCATACAATATTTGTTCTTTTGTGTCTGGCTTATTTCTCCAGTGACTACTTTTGTAAAGCAAAGAATGAAGAACCCCAAATCATTATGTTTCTCATAATTTAACTGTACACAGTGACACAATCACTGAACTAAGCATACAGCTCTCCCAGAAATTCTGCTACTGTTCCATGAGCCCCAAGGGGCAGAGGATCTCAGACCCTTCCTTAATCTGGAGACAGGCCTGGTTAAGCAGCTGTAACTCAGAAAGCAGGCTCTTTAGAACCCTAGAGGCCACGTGGATGGAGCAAAGGGAAGTAGGGAACTGGGCAGGCCTGAAAAACCACGGTAAGAAAAAGCAAGGATTCATCAAGCTACTTTGGCCCTGAGATGGCCTCCTCTCTGTCCTCCAGGAGCTCCTGCACCCTGACACTTAGGTTGGGCGACACCTGTCAGAGTTGAGGTCAGACGGCAGTCTAGTCGCTGACACTGTCACCCGTGCAGGAAGCTTCACAGGGTCATGAGTCACCTTCCATGGCTCAGAGGTCAGGGCAGGCCCGCCCAGAGAAACCCAGTTAGGAGAGGCAGAAACAAGACAGAAGGACACACGACTGGCAGAGAGAGAAAGAAACACAGATGGGCAAAGAGCTGGACCGACAGGCAGGCCATGAATGAGAGTTAAGAGACACACAAGCAAAATGGAAACAGAAATAAAGACAGGGTCCAGATACTCAGAGATGGGTTCGAGGGAGACAAAGTGGAGAGAAATACAAAGCCGACAGGAGCCGAGTTGAGAGGCAAAAAGGGCAGGTGACAACAGGTGACACAGACAGCAAAAAAGGTGAAACACAGAAGTAAACAGAGGCAGGTATCAGCGAAGTCCCGGCGTAGTCTTTCTCCCGGCCTTGACCCGATCCCGAGGCCGCCAAGCCGCGCCCACCCGGCGCCCCCGAAAGGCCGGCGGCCGGACTGACGGGGGGGCAGGATCTCTAAGCGCTCTGGCCCGCTGAGGTCCGCCGCCGCGGGGTGACCTTGGGCGAAATGCTGCCTCAGGGGCCTTGGGGTCGCTGTACGCGCGCCGGGCTGGCCAGAAACCGCAGGGGTCGGACCCGGGGTGCCGGGACTCCAACGGCCCGCGCGCGGCTTCAGCATCCCGGTCGGCGTAAGGGGCCTGGCGGTGCCAGCGGTGCGCGCGCCGCGACCTGCAGAGAAGCCCTTATACCTCTCCGGTTTCCCTTCCTGCCCCCTTGCTACCCGTTGTCCAGACTCCGACATACCTGCGAAGTCCTCGACGCTCACATAGCCCACCGGTGGGATACTTTCCGCCGCCGCCGGCGCCAGGCCCGTTCAAGCCGTCGCCGCCGCGACCGCCTCAGCCTGCGCCTCCCGCCCCCGGAAACGCTTCCCGGTCCAGCCCCCACCAAAACTGCCAGTGCTTCCGGGGGTGCGTCAGAGAGAAAGCGATGTGCGCATGCGGGACTCGCGTTTGGGGCGGGGCGTCAGGAGCGTGCTCAGAGAGAGCCGGCGGCTGCGCAGTATAACCTGGAGCAGGTCAATCTGCATTAGGGACTCTAGGGACACCGCTGAGAATTGAGCGGATACCGAGTCCTAAACCCTTTGACCTATCTCAGCTTGTCTAGCAGAGATTGTGTCAAATCCTTCTGTGCTTCCACAGAGCCTTTGGCTCGTATTGGATGCTCAGTAAGTGTTCAATGAAAGGACTAGTGCCCTCTGTGTGGCAAGCACTGTGCCGGGAACCCCTAGGAAAAGCTCCACCCCAACTGGAGGGAATGACTCATAATTGGTCCAGACTCTTCGTGGTAAACTCATTCTCATTAGCCAGTAGTTGGACTAGGCATAAGCATGTGACCAACTTCTAGCCCATAATACGTATTATAGAAGTCATTGAGTGGGGCATCTGGAAAAGTTCCTGTTAGTTTATCTTGTTTTTGTTTTTACGGAGTCCACTAGGACTTATAGTTGAGTGTGCACCTTAAGTGCTTTGCCACGGCCTGCAAAGCAGAAAGATTGAGAGAGCCCAGGTCTCATATGACATTAAGCTACAGTTTCAGCTTTGGACTGCTTACTCCTGGATGTTTGCTGCATGAGCCTAATAAACTTACTTGGACTTTATTTCTAGCAATATTATAGACTGCATATCTCCAAATATAACGGCAACAAAATATATAAAATTGCTAGGAGAAGTATTGAAAATACCCTTTTTAAATGTATAGATAACCTTGCGAGAAAGCCAGGAAAATCATCTGAGGCCAGAAAGGGAGCAGAAACATAAGCCTAGGAAGTTAGAATTAATGTTCAGTAGTTATGCACAGGTACAGTCTGTATCTGTTCTGATTGGTTTGGTGCATATGCCATACTGACAAATATTTTGAAAATCATCTCTGGAGGTAGGTAAACAATAATGCTACTACCAGCTATGGGGGCATCTACGTGGGTCCAGGCAGTATGACAGCCAAATTGGAACATCAGGTTGGGACCCAAGAAGGAATATATCTTTGAGGAAGGATAGACTAGAGAAAAAACAAAATACTGCCCTGCAGAGGCAGGCAGCAAGGAAAGTTGACTCTGCCTTGGTTCTGGGTGGAAGGGTAAAACATTTTCCTAGTGGATGCATGGCCAAAATCTGGCCATCACATGGCCACACTATTTGCATGGTCCAAAAGCCCACAAACTGAACATTTCAATTTAAAATAGATCTGGGTAGATAGTAACTATGGTACTTGACCAAAGCAAAGTCCTCTTGAGAAGAACTCACCGTCAGCCCAGGTCTCAATTCCCATGGATAGGCTTCCAAATGAATATGAACCCACAATCAAAAAACAGAAACCCATGAGCTGAGAAGACAAGTGGCAGAGTCAGATACATTTTAAGTGTATAGCTCATTGGAAAGGTTAAATAACAAATTAGATACAGCTGAAGAGAAATTAGTGAGCTAAAAAATAGATTTGAAGAAAATTACCCAAAAGCATCCTAGAGACAAGGAAATGAAAAAAAGTGACGTCTATCATATGCTTATCAGTTATGTTAGAAGATAATAAAGTGAATATGAGCCAGGCAATTGTCAAATAATGATGGCTGAGAATTTTCCAGAATCGATGAAAGATAAGCCTCCTCAGGAAACACAGTGAATACCAAGCAGGATAGGGGAAAAGAAAACCTAGATTCAGTCTGGTGAAACTGCAGAACACCAAAGCATGAGATGATTTTTAAAGCAGACAGGGGACTTCCCTGGTGGCGCAGTGCTTAAGAATCTGCCTGCCAATGCAGGGGACATGGGTTCAAGCCCTGGTCCAGGAAGATCCCACATGCTGCTGCTGCAGAGCAACTAAGCCCGTGCGCCGCAACTAGTGAGCCTGCGTGCCACAACTACTGAAGCCCACGTGCCTAGAGCCTGTGCTTCACAACAAGAGAAGCCACCCCAATGAGAAGCCTGTGCACCACAATGAAGACCCAATGCAGCCAAAAATGAATAAAAAAAGAAATTTAAAAAAAAATTTAAAAGCAGACAGAAGTCAGATAATCCACCATGGAATGACAGTGATCCTAACTCCTGACTGTACAACAGCAATAACAGGAACAATGATAACAATAATAGCATGAAATAATATCATTAATGATAGAATAGCCTTACTGTGATGAGAGAAAATAATCTTATACCTAGAATTGCATACTTAGCAAACAATCTTTCAAAAATGAAAACATAGTACTTTTTGGATCCACAAAAACTAAGAGTTACTACCAACAGAACTTAACTGAAGGATCTAGAACAGGGGTCCCCAACCCCCGGGCCACAGACTGGTACCAGTCCGCAGCCTGTTAGGAACTGGGCCACATGGCAGGAGGTGAGCGGCGGGCGAGGGAGCGAAGCTTCATCTGTATTTACAGCTGCTCCCCATTACTCACATTACCACCTGAGCTCCGCCTGCTGTCAGCATTATGGTGAGTTGTATAATTATTCCTTTATATGTTACAATGTAATAATAATAGAAATAAAGTGCACGATAAATGTAATGTGCTTGAATCATCCTGAAACCACTCCTCCCACCCCCTACCCCTGGTCCGTGGAAAAATTGTCTTCCGCAAAACCGGTCCCTGGTGCCAGAAATTTGGGAACTGCTGATCTAGAAGATATATTTCAGGAAGAAATAAAATGATCCCAGGAGGAAGATCTGAGGACTAGTAAGGATTAGTGAGCAAATAAAATGGCAAACATGGTTAAAGATAAACAAACATCAGGGACAAAAAACAAGAACAATTATAATTTGTGTGATTAAAAAAGGCAAAACCAAAATAATGGAACAATAGTAATAAAGTATAAGAGGATTACTGAAGTTAAAATATTACAAAGTGTGTGTTAGTTAACTATTGCATAACAAACAGCCACAAAACCTAGAGGGAAGCAGCTATATTTGTTTATTGCTCACATGTCTAGTGTCTGCTGGGGGTTGGTTAGAAAGCTTTGCTGAGCTTGCCTGGGCTTCCCTACATGTCTGGGGTCAGCTGATCTAGTATGGTTTTGACTGGGAGCCTTGACTCTTCTCCATGAGTCTCTTACTCACCAGCCAGAATGTTGGGATAAATTCTCATGTCAGTGGCAGGGACACAAAAGAGAGCAATGGAAATGTACAACCACATTTTTCAAGACTTTTTTAAAACATCTCATTGGCCAAAGCAGGTCACATGACTGAGTCCAAGGCTGTAGTAGGAGGGAGCTGTGAAGGATTATGGCAAAGGGTTTGCATACAGAGAAAGTGAAAAATTGGAGCCATTAGTTCAATCAATCTAATTCACTGGTTCCACTGTCCATAAAAATATTGATTAACATTAGACTTCTAATTAAATATGAATGTTAAAATTTCAAGGCTTACTATTGAAAGAATAAAAATAGTTATAGACCAAACCAGAGGAAGAAAAGTAATATTGTTAAAAAGAAGGAAAGGAAAAAAGGGGAAGGAAATAAAGGCAGAAACAAAAGAACATAAAAAGTGGAAAAATACAAAGCATGAAATAAAGTGGAAAAATAAATATTTCAGTAATCACAATAAGTATATTTTTAAAAATCCCAATAAGTATATTTTTAAAAACCTAAACCTTCTAGTTAAAAGAAAAATTATAACACCAGCTTTAAAAAAATTTTTAGCTGTACACTCTTTATTTTTAAAATTAATTAATTGATTTTATTTTATTTTTTGCCATGCAGCTTGCGGGATCTTAGTCTCCCAAGCAGGAATTGAACCCAGGCCCACGGCAGTTAAAGGGCTGAGTCCTAACCACTTGACTGCCAGGGAGTTTCCTAGCTGTACACTGTTTAAAACACAAAGAAAATTTGAAGTAAAAGAATGGTAAAAGAGATTCCATGCTGGGTCTGTTAGCTGTATTGGATGAAATAGACTTTAATGCAAAAAGCACTGCTAAAAATAGTGTGGTGAATTTTATTGTTCTCAATAATTTGCTACTCCTCCCTGTAAGAGGCCTCTACTTCCCACCCCATGGACTTCAGGCTTGGTCACTGAAACGTGAATAGAAATTATGTGTGCCCTCCTGAGCGGAGCTTTAAGAACCACTGTTCTTTCCCTCTGCCAGAAGCAGATCATGTCCCAGATGGGACTGCCCCTTCTGCTTGGGTCCTTGAATGAAAATAAGATAGAATGAAGAGTGGGTAGTTCCACAAATGACCCACAAAGGATGTATAACGTGAGTGAGAAATTAACTCTCCATGTTATAAGCCACTGAGATTTTGAAGTTAGGTGTGGTCATGTGGCTTCTTTGACTAATGTAATATGAAATGTGTCACTTCCAAGTGGGTACATTTTGAGCGAGTGCATGATTCATGCTATCATATTGTTACTGCAGCATAAGTTAACAAAAGATGACTAATACAAATAGGCTATTTTTTAATGAGAAAGGTTCAGCTCACCAGGAGTACATAATAAGTCTATATTGTATCCACGTAATATTATAATAGCCTCAAACTGTGGTATAGAGTAAAAATTCATAGAATTATTAAGAGAAATCGACAAATTCACCATCAGAGTGGAGACTGTGGAATTCATGAGTACTGTCCACCAAATATTTCCTGTCTTTCTCCTGGATACGTGGTAGGCCTGCCCTTGAACACAGATGTGGCCTTGTGGCTTTCTTTGACCAATGTAAAAGGAATTGAAATGACACGTGTCACTTTCAGGTGAAAGCTTTAAGAGCCAATGTGTAATTTCCCTCTCTCTACTTTCTCTCTGCCATGGAGAGCAGCAATGTTCCAGAAAGTGGCTGCCCCATCAAAATGAGTCCTAGAGGGAAGACTGCATTGTAGCAGAGCCCTAAGCTGACCAGAGATAAAAATATAGGGTAATAAATAAATATGCTTTTGATGCTATAACCTTCTTAGAGTTTGAAGTTAGTGTTTGTTATTTTAGCATAACATAGGTTAAAATGACTAGTGCAGTTTTTTTTTCCATTTTAAAAATAAGGTACAATTTACATACAGTAAAATTCACCCTTTTTGGTGTATAGTTCTCTGATTTTTGACAAACACATGCAGTCATGTAACTATAACCACAATCAAGACGTAGGACTGTTCCATTAGCTCCAGAAATTCCCCAGTGCCCCTTCACAGCCAACCCCTTACCCCTGGCAACCACCAATCTGTTTTCTGTCCCTGTAGTTTTGCCTTTTCCAGAAAGAATCGTACGTAATACAGTATGTAGCATTTTGAGTCTGGCTTCCTTTCCTTAGCATAATGAATTTGAGAGTAATCCATGTTGTTGTGGTATTAGTAGCTTATTCCTTTTTATTGCTGAGTGATATTCCATTATATGGATATACTGCAGTTTGTTTATCCATTTTCCAATCGAAGAACATTTGAATTGTTTCCAGTTTTTGGTAATCATGCATAAAGCCGCTATAAGTATTCATGTACAGGTTTTAAGTTTTCATCTCACTTGTGTGAGTACGTATGAGTGGGATTACTGGGTTGTATCCTAAATATATGTTAACTTTTAAAGAAACTGTCAAAGTGTTTTCCACAGTGATTCATTTTACATTGTTCAGTATATCATCCCACAGGCAATGTAGGAGAATTCCATTGCTCCACATCCTTCCTTTTATACTTGGTATTAACAGTTTTTAAAAGTCATTTTAATAGATATGTAGTGATATCTCATGTGGTTTTATTTCACATTCTCCTAATGACTAACAATGTTGAACATCTGTTCATGTGCAGGTTTGCCATATTCATATCTTCCGTGGTGCAGAGTTTGTTCAAATCTTTTGCCCCTTTTAAAAAAATCCTCATCCTGGGATTAGGTGTGTTCCTTGATTAGGCCCCTGGCTCCTCCCTAGAAGTGGCTCTCAGTCTGTTGTTCTCTACAGTTCTTGGTTCTGCCCTCTGGGAAATTCTTCCTTTTCCAACAGCTCCCTGGGTTAATTTGAAGAGCATCTTGCAGAGAGTATTGAAGAATATACACTTTTTGGTGGCCAATCAGCTTTCTTTTTCCCACAGATAGTTGGGAAAATCTCTGCCTAGGATGATGACACTTTTGCCAATACATAGTTCTCAAAAACATTTTGGATTTTCAATTTGTGTGTTTCTAGTCAACTCCATGTGACAAAAGCCATACTCACAATGCTTTCTGACATGTGCCGCTTTCTATAGACTCGATTAACTTCTGGTACTTTGGGACATCATGATTTTGTGGGGTTGCACCCTTAATCTTTCTAGGAACATTTTTGTCAGCTGAAATGATCCATGTTCTTGATTTGATTATTGCCCACAAACTGTATTTTGATTTAAGATTCTTAATTTTCTAACCTTTTATTGGCTGGAGAGGTTGGAGATAGAGTTTTATTTTTCAACTTAGCAAGTTCTGGACTCTGTATTCCCCCTAACTCTTGCTTCCAAAACTGGCCAGTTCTTTTCTGAGCACATCTCTTTCCTGTAGTAGTAACATTTCAACTTTATCCAGCAGCAAGAAAGTCGTATTTTTGACATTTTGTCTTTAGATGTCTTCCCCAACTCTAAAAGTTCACTAGATACATTTTCTGCTATTTATATCTTCATACACAACTGTTTTGTTAAATGTTTCTCACTACTTAACACAGGCTGCCTTTTCTTGTTTTTTTTTGTGGTACGAGGGCCTCCCACTGTTGTGGCCTCTCCCGTTGCGGAGCACAGGCTCCGGATGCGCAGGCTCAGCGGCCATGGCTCACGGGCCCAGCCGCTCCGCGGCACGTGGGATCCTCCCGGACCGGGGCACGAGCCCGTGTTCCCTGCATCGGCAGGGGGACTCTCCACCACTGTGCCACTAGGGAAGCCCCCCTTTTCTTGTCTCCTCTAACAGTTTTCCCCCTGTTTTCCAGCCTCCTGTAAATGTTTCCTTGCTGCTTATTGACTGGTCCCAAATTCAGTGACTTGTATTGCAACCTCCCACTTTCAGCACCGATTACTGTATTGGTCTGCTGTTACTGCAAAACGACTCACCCCAAAACTCAGTAGCTTAAAACAACTATGATTTCTTAAAGTGATTTTAAAAAATATTTTATTTTATTTGTTTACTTTGGCTGCACCGGGTCTTCGTTGCAGCATGTGGGATCTTTTTTTTCAGTTGCGGCATGCCGACTTCTTAGTTGCGGCATGTGTTATCTAGTTCCCCAACCAGGGATCGAACCTGGGCCCCCTGCAGTGGTAGTGCAGAGTCTTACCCACCGGACCACCAGGGAAGTCCCCAAACAACACTGATTTATCTTCACTCGTGTCTGCAGGTCAGCTAAGCTGGACTCAGCTGGGCAGCTCTGCTTCAAGCTGTGGTTCCAGCTGGGTCTGGCTCCTCATGGCAGGTTGGGCTCAGGTCTGCCCATGTGTTTTCATTTTGGGGCCCAGCTGAAGTGATGGTAGCTACCCAGGGGAAGCTCTTCTCATGTTATACAGAGATGTAAGAGATGAAGCCTCACTGTGCAAGCATATTTCATGCTTTTGCTTCTATTATTTCTGTTAACATCACACCGGCCATACAAGTCACATGGCTGAGCCCACAGTCAAGGGGTAAGAAGGTGTACTCCAGTTCTAGTGAGGGGGACATGCAAAGTCACATGGAAAAAGGACACAGGGAGGGGTGAAGAATTAGGACTGATAACTCAATATATCATCGTTACTCTGATACTGGAATGAGAAGAGCTCAGAGGGGCCTATCCAGGAAAGAGGGGGTAAAGAGGAAGGATGAAAGGGATAGAGAGGTCTGCAAGTTGATGAGAGTCCAGGGAGCTTTATGATGTGGCCAGTGAAAAATCTCTGGTGCAGGAAGCATGAAAGTTCATTTAAGATAAAGGATATTTAATATGTGAATTTAAGGAATTTTTTGCTTGGATGCTTGTGATGTTAACCCCACCGCCTGTCATCCTAGACTTTCAATAATGGCTGTTAGACCCACAAAAGCCCTGCAGGAGTGGTGTGTGTGTGTGTGTGTGTGTGTGTGTGTGTGTGTGTGTACATCAAAGGAAAGGTCAAGTTCCTTTGGAGACAATGACAGAAATAGAACAAATTCAGCATAGGCTGGCATTTAGATGCAGGGATAACTAGGAAAGGTACACCCTGGGTACCTTCAGGCATCTTGGAAACACACTGAGATCTCCACAGGAGAAGAGGTGGTGGTTTTAGCTGATCATATTTATCTTTTAAAGGCCTAGGAGTCTAGCTGAAATCTGGGTTATAACTGGGAGGATCAATATCTAGTCCAAGGGAAGTTGAATAGCACCTGCAATAGCCTTCACACTCACTCTTCAGGCATTTACTCTGTAGGAGGCGCTGTGCTAAGCACTTCACATTTATTATCCTATTAAATATTTACAACTCCATGCGGTAGGTGATGCTCTTATCTCATTCTATGCATGAGGAATCTGGAGCTCTGGCAGAAGCACAAGCCAGATTTTATCATCTGGGAGAGGGAGGCCCCAAAAGTTCTGCCCCTAGGTACTGAGGGCAGGATCTGGAGGTGGGGCAGACCCTGGACCTGAGAGGGGACCCCTGGCACTGGTCAGTGGGGGGCACACTGCCCTTTGACCACTTCTCGTAAGGCTCAAGCTTGGACCATTGATGCTTTAGTAGCCTGATGAACAGACTGGCCCCAGCTCTCCCCCTGCTCCCTCTAATATCTTTTCATTATGCTCTCAACAGTCACCGTGTCTGCAAGTGTCCAATAAAAGCTTTGAAATAGTATCCACTTTTGGAGAAAGTGTTCCCCCAGCTAGGCTGCTGGGCTCAGAGAAGTGAAGGGACTTGCCTAGGGTTACACAACTGGTATGAGGCTGAGTGGATATGGGAACTTGGCCAGATGGACCTCCCCTTCCAAGTTCATGAGCTCTGTATTAGTCAGCTGGGGCTGCCATAACAAACTACCACAGACTGGTGGCTGAAACCACAGAGATTTATTTTCTCACAGTTCTGAAGGCTGGAAGTCCAAGATCAAGGTGTCAGCAGGTTTAGTTTTGCCTGATGCCTCTCTCTTTGGCTTTGCTAATGGCCACCTTCTGGCTATGTCCTCATAGGCAAGTGCTCCTGGTGTGTCTGTATATCCTAATGTCCTCTTCTTATAAGGACATTATATGAAGAGCCTATTCTAAGGGCCTCATTTTAGCTTAATCACCTCTTTAAAGCCCTATCTCCAAATACAGTCATATTCTGTATGAGTCCTGGGGGCTAGGGCTTCAACATATGAATTTTGGGTGGACACAATTCAGTCCATCAAACCACTGCCTCAAGGTAATTCTACCTTCCCCTGCCTCCAAGACCCACAGACCTGTAGAATGTGGCCCACTCTCCACCGTGGTACAGATCTGGCCACATAGACATGAAGAGGAAAAGGGACTAGCCAGGTTCACACTGACAGGCAGGAGCAGAGCTGAGATGTGACCCAGATATCTGAGTCTCCCAAAGGTGCCCAGCATCCATGCCCCCATTTCCCACCAACAGGAAGCTGACTTTCCTTGGGGACTTCACCACCTGCCCCATTCTCACCTGATGGTTTGAGGGGATTCAGCTCCAGAGATGAACCTTGATTACCTTAAGCCAATCAGCTTATCCTATTTTCCTGCCACCATGGTGTGTGCAGGGGCAAAGCCTGTGACCTTATCTGGACACCCCTGTACTTGTGGGGGAGTTCCCAGAAGAGACTCTCTTTTGTGGGGTATGGGAGGAGGAGAGGTTGAGAACTACTGTAGCCATTTTATTGCTATGAAAGGAGGGCCTGTAGTTGCAAGAGCCCCTGTGAGGGGGCTGAAAATGAACTTGACAGCAAGAAAGACATAACAAGAGAGCCAGAGACAGATCAGTTTCTTAGTGAGAACCTGTTTTTAGCCTCACCGGATCAGGCTCCTGTGAACTCACATGTTCTCTTTATTCTTTGCCAGCTTGAGGCTTTGCTTTTATTTTGTTTTGCTTTTTTACAATCAAGATAGTCTTAATTGACACACAGACTGGGAAGAAGTTGCTGGGGGCAGCGGCTGGAGGTGCCATTTATCTCTTCTTTCCTCCAGAGTTCTGTGTACACATGTATCAGCAGGAGTTCAAAGTCACAAGGAACAGAAATGGAGTCTGGCTGATCTCAGCAGAAAAGGAATTCACCAAAAGGGTATGGGCGGCTCACATAGTCCCTGGGAGGGCTGGAAAATCAGGCTCGGTGACTATGCAGCTGTGCCCACAATCAGGTCACGGAACTGGAATGGCCAGGATGCTGCTGCCACCCCCAAGGCCACCACCATGGCCACTGCTGACTGACACCCCAGTCTGTGCCGTTGCTGCCCTTGCTGCCTTGGAAGCCGATCTTGTTACAATGGCTGCCGCTGCCTCACCTGAGCCACTAGTGACAGATTCAGAGTCCTCTGGCTGTCTGAGCCTGGTCGTGTGGCTGCTTCCTATCTGCAAGGGAGGCCGGGAAAGTGACTACCTGGCCTTTGGGGCTTCTTGAGTGGGAGATGGGCTCTTTTTCCCTCCAAGTCTCATAAAATGGGGAATTCTTCGAACAGAAAGGATGGGGGTCCATGCTGGGCAGTCAACAAATAGGCCAAATGTTCAATATGGGGCACAAGGAACTGAGATCAAATGGGAACAATAGCTTTAGCTACATTAGTGGCCAATCTGAGTTGGAGAAGGCAGCTCCATCCTGGGGTCAAAATGGGGCTTCTGACTCTTCCCTCCCTCAACTGACTAATTGTCTCTCCCAGCTGTGGGGGAGTGTTTAGACCAGGCAGCCCTTTCCCAAGGGCAGGGATGTTCCGCCTTGCTGAGACACCGCATGGCAACAGGAGCAGAAACAAGGATGAGCTGTTCTTGAGGGCAGGCCCAAGGGGAAGGCTGTGTCTGAACTTGACCTGGACCCTGCCTCACCACACAGATGAGGGACTGGAGAGGAGAATGGGAAGGGTCTTGTTTCTAATGCTGTTACCTCCTTGGGGAATGGATGGGAATCTCCTTCCCCAAATGGAAATAAAGCCAAAAGAAATTGTGGTGGGATGGGAGGGGGCAGGGACAGGGATAACTTTCCCAGGGTCAGTGATGCAAAGTCGGATACCTACGGGGACCAGGAGGATGATGCAGACAAGAGAAGCGGACTAGGCACTCACACATTAAATGTATAAGAATACATATTCTTAACTTCCACACAGATGTATACACTCTCTTATTTTTCCTTAAACATTTGGTCTCCTCTGTGTATGTTTTGTTTTGCTGCTTTTTTTTTTTTTTTTTTTTTTTTGTGGTACGCGGGCCTCCCACTGTTGTGGCCTCTCCCCTTGCGGGGCACAGG
>NC_041222.1:835593-836923 GCF_002837175.3 Physeter macrocephalus
ACAGGCTCCGGATGCGCAGGCTCAGCGGCCATGGCTCACGGGCCCAGCCGCTCCGCGGCATGTGGGATCTTCCCGGACCGGGGCACAAACCTGTGTCCCCTCCATCGGCAGGCGGACTTTCAACCACTGCGCCACCAGGGAAGCCCTGTTTTGCTGCTTTTGATGGACACATGGCGTGCTGGCTCTCTTCCATTTGGTCCTTCCTCCAGATCCTCTCTTTGCCTCTCATGCTTCCCAACTCTGTGTCCAGGAGGCTGAGCTATATGGGAGGTCTGGGAGGACTCCTTTGTCTTCTGGCTTCCAGATGGTGTGGCCCATGGGGAGCACCAGGGAGAATGGAGGCATGGAGGACAGACACTGGAGGAGTCTTTTCCAGGTTCTGTCTATGTGGAGTAACCCTGGGCTGACTGCAGCCCGTGACCCAGCCTCAGCTCCATCAGCAGCGCTTTCTCTCCAGGCCCCCTCCCCACATCCCTTCAGACTTAGGGTTGTAACACTCCCCAGTGTCCGTAGCACTGGGTGCTGTAGCACTCTCTGTTGCTTTTCCTAAACTCTGTCCATACCTTTGTAAATAACCCCATTACTAAACTCTCCTCAACTACCCAGCTTTGAGTGTGTCGTCTGTTTCCAGCTGGTACCCAAAAAGATGCATATGGAATCAGGGAATGTTTCTCTACCGAAAAAAAAAAAAAAAAGAAAAAAAAGAAAGCAACAGCTCACCTGCAACAGCAAACAGGATTTGAGTAAGTCTCAAACTCCTGACTGAGGGAGACAGTAGGGAATGGTAGGGATTGTGACAAACTGGAAAGCACATGACCTCTCAAAACTCCAGTCTTTTATTTCCATGACGACAGTTCCATGTGGTCAATTCTTCCCATTTTTCTTTTCTTTTTTTTTTTTAAATAAATTTATTTATTTTTGGCTGTACTGGGTCTTCGTTGCTGTGCATGGGCTTTCTCTACTTGCGGCGAGCGGTGGCTACTCTTTGTTGTGTTGTGCAGGCTTCTCATTGCGGTGGCTTTTGTTGCAGAGCACAGGGTCTAGGCGAGCAGGTTTCAGTAGTCGTGGCTCACGGGCTCTAGACCCAAGCTCTGTAGTTGTGGCGCATGGGCTTAGTCTCTCTGCGGCATGTGGGATCTTCCCGGACCAGGGCTTGAACCTGTGTCCCCTGCATTGGCAGATGGATTCTTTATTTTATTTTATTTTTTTGCGGTACGCGGGCCTCTCACTGTGTGGCCTCTCCCGTTGCGGAGCACAGGCTCCGGACGCGCATGCTCAGCGGCCATGGCTCACGGGCCCAGCCGCTCCGCGGCATGTGGGATCTTCCCGG
>NC_041222.1:837065-843800 GCF_002837175.3 Physeter macrocephalus
GGCCATGGCTCACGGGCCCAGCCGCTCCGCGGCACGTGGGATCCTCCCAGACCGGGGCGCGAACCCGGTTCCCCTGCATCGGCAGGCGGACGCGCAACCACTGCGCCACCAGGGAAGCCCCCCCATTTTTCAAAAGTAGCAAAGCATCTGGATTTTAAGTGAGGTCTCTTGATTTTTAAATGTTGGCTTGAATATTTAGAAATCATGATGTGAGGCAGGTAGACAATCAATAGGCTGAACTTGGCCCTAAGAAGCACCAATTTTCAGTCTGTACTCTCAGCACACAGCATCCTGCCAAGTCCCAAGCCCTACTTGATAAGAAGAGTCTATGGGGAGAAGCGCTACCTGCAGGCCATCAGGAGACCCTCAGGGCCCCGGGCGTGGGGAGGAAGCCTGGCCATGCCCCGTCCACCAAAAAGGCTTAGCAGAGGAGCCCAAAAGCTTCTAAGTTCTGGAGCTTACAGCCTTGCAGTGCCTGCCTGGTCCATCATGTCTAATACGGTGTCAGCAGAAAATAGATTAAATCCACTAGGCTGTAATTTGCAAATGAAACATTTTGTGGCAGTAACTAAACAGAGCATTATGTTTGAATCGAGTTTTTAAAATGTTGTTTTAAAAATCATTTTATTAGGGGCTTCCCTGGTGGCGCAGCGGTTGGGAGTCCGCCTTCCGATGCAGGGGAAGCAGATTCGTGCCCCGGTCCGGGAGGATCCCACATGCCGTGGAGCGGCTGGGCCCGTGAGCCATGGCCACTGAGCCTGTGCGTCCGGAGCCTGTGCTCCACAACGGGAGAGGCCACAGCAGTGAGAGGCCCGCGTACCGCAAATTTAAAAAAAAAAAAAAATCATTTTATTGTCAGAAGCTGGTATCCTACGAGCTATAATTCCTTAACTAACGGTATACTAATGCAATACCCTCTGTCCTTACCAGCTGGGGTGTTTGTCTTGATGCTCTTAAACCTGTATGTTTTCAGAGTAGAAGTGTTACACTACCTTCCAGCCACTCAAATGGTGAACCCCGGCAGCAGCTTCTCTACAGGGACTGCCTTTCACCCTGGCTTTGAGAGAGAAACAAAATGATTCATCTTTCCTTCATTTTATCTATCATCTATCTATCAATCTGTTTATTTAACAAACTGTTGTATATTGCTATGTTAGTGCTTTGCAAACATTAGTCCCACAAATTCTCCTACCAACTCCTTGCAGGAAGTGCTCTTCTTATCTCTATTTTTACAGATGAGCAAATCGAGGCACAGACAGGTGAAGTAACTTGTGGGAGGTCACACAGCTGGTAAGTGATGGAGATGGAGCCTGGCTCCTGAGTCCATACTCTGAACTACCCAGCTGTGCCACTTCTTTCTGCCTCGGCCCAGCTCCTGAAGCCCTCAGCTTATTCATCTTTCTGCTCTTGCCTGCTACCCATCTCTCATCCCTTAGATCTTCATTTACTCTTTTGTTTTATGGACACTGAGTGTCTGCTGTGTGTCAGGTCCTGTGCTAAACGTTGGGGGCCCCACACTGAGTTGTCCCAATATAGTCCCTGCCAAGTGGGGCTCACAGTGTAGAAAGGGACACAGCCTAGCAGCCAAGTGTCCCTTGAGATAAAGGAAGTGCATACAGCCCTGAGACAGCCTATGAACAGCGCTGTTAGAATTAGAAAGAGATACTCCTCACTCCAGTCACTTTACCGCCATCTGTGGGGAAACAGTTATATGAAGATGCACATCTATGGGAATTCCCTGCGGTCCAGTGGTTAGGACGCCACACTTCCACTGCAGGGGGCACGGGTTGGATCCCTGGTCTGGGAACTAAAAGATCCTGTAAGCTGCGTAGTGTGGCCAAAAAAAAAAAAAAAAAAAAAAAAAAAGACGCGCATCTATAATAACTGTTAATTCGAACTTGCCCTCCGAGCTGTGCACCACCTTCGCAACTGTATGTGATGGGCCACATAAAGTGAGCCATGGTGGCCAGAGGTTGGGGGGAGTGCCCACCCAAATCTGGAGAAACTGCCAGAGCGACTTCCTGCTTGAGGTTGAGATTCAAATGTTGAGTAGGAATGAGTGGGTGAGGAGTGGGGACTGTGCTCTAGGCGGAGGGAGGGGCCTGTGAGAAGAGCCGTGGATGGCTTTGTGCTGTGCCACTGTAGCTAGGCTGGAACTACATTTCCCAGAATGCCCTTCCCCATGTGCCCTGGGATGGGGTTGGCTCCATGGGAGCTTTAGGTGAGGGGAGGAAGGCAGAGATGAAGCAGCAGCCTTGGCTAGTCAGGAGCTGTTGCAGCTCACACATGTAGACGCAGGGGCAACGAACTTAGAAAAACTGCTTGCCCAGCTCCTACGGTCAAGGTCAACTCTCACTGTTAAATCCCTTAAAATAACATTGCTCCTAGAATCTCTGCTTCTCTGAGCAAAGTGATTAATGGAAAGACTAGCAAGAGATAGGGCTGGAAGGGTAGGCAGGGGTGAGTTAGATGGTGAAAAGTCCTGGGGTCATCGATGTGTTTGCTTTTTCAAAAGTTGAGACAGGGAATTAATTCCCTGGCAGTCCGGTGATTAAGACTCGGTGCTTTCACTGCCGTGGTCCTAGGTTCAATCCCTGGTGGGGGAACCAAGATCCCCGCAAGCCACACAGTGCAGCCAAAAAAAAAAGTTGAGATATAATTCACGTACCATAAACTTTATCCTTTAAAAGTGTACAGTCTCATTATTTTTAACGTTTTCATGAGGTTGTGCAACCATCACCTCTATATAATTCCAGAACATTTTCATCACCCCCAAAAGAAACTCTGTACCGTTAGCAATCATTCCCCATTCTTTCCTCCCTTGAGCCCCTGGAAACCACTAATCTACTTTCTGTCTCTTTGGATTTGCCTGTTCTGGACATTTCATATGCATGAAGGCCTTTTGTGTCTGTCTTCTTTCACTTAGCATAATGTTTCCAGGGTTCATCCATGTTGTCACATGTATTGGTATTTCTTTTTTATTGCTGAGTAAAATTCCATTGTATGGAATATTACATTTTGTTTATTCATCTATTGATGGACATTTTGTTACCTTTTGGCTATTATGAATAATGCTGCCATGAACATTTGTGTACAAGTTTTTGTGTGGGCACCATATGTTTTCAGATCTCTTGGGTATATACCTAGAAGTGAAATTGCTAGGTTGTATGGTAGCTCTGTGTTTAAGTTTTTGAGGAACTGCCAACCTTTTCTGCAGTAGCTGCACCATTTCACATTCCTACCAGCAATGTATAAGAGATCTAATTCCTCTACAACCTCGCCAACATTTGTCCTTTTTATTATAGCCAGACTTGTGGGTGTAAAATGTCTCATTGTGTTTTTGATTTGCATTCCCCTGGTGACTAATGATATTGAACATCTTTTCATATCCTTGTTGGCCATTTGTAGATTTCTTTGGAGAAATGTCTATTCAGATCCTTGGCCATTATAAAATTGGTTTATTAGCCTTTTTATTGTTGAGTTGTAATAATTCTTTATATTCTGGATACTAGACACTTAATAAATATGTGATTTGCAAATATTTTCACTTTCTTGATAGTGTCCTTTGAAGCACAGTAGTTTTAATTTTGACAAAGTCCAATTTATCTATTTTTCCTTTGGCTTCTTGTGCTTTGGTGTCATATCTAAGAAACCATTGCCTAATTCAAGGTCATGAAGATTTACACCTATGTTTTCTTCTAAGAGTTTTAGGTCTCTTCCATTTAGGTCTTAGATCAACTTTGAGTTAATTTTTGTATATGATGTGAGATATTCTTTTGCATGTGGATATCCAGTTGTCCCAGCACCGTTTGTTGAAAAGATTAGACTTTCCCCCATTGAAATGTCTTGGCACCCTTGTTGAGAATTAGTTGACCATAAATATATAAGTTTATTTCTGGGATCTCAATTCTATGCCATTGAACTGTATGTCTATCTGTGTGCCAGTAACTGAAGGGTTTTAGACAGAGGAGTGACACACCTATTTTGTATTTTAAGACTGAGCGGGGAGAGACCTATGAGGTCTCCACCTACTGCAATTGTCCACGTGAGAGCTGTTTAAGGGATGGCTGTGGAGATTTAGAGGAAGGGGCAGATTCAAGGGCTATTTAGGAGGAAGAATGAACAGTGAGCTCTGGAACTGCCCTACTTGGGTTCAGATCCCAGCCTTGCTGCACATGCATCACGTATCCTTGGACAAACAGCTTGATTCCCCAGCCTCAGTTTCCTCAGCTGTAAAATGGGGATAATAACACGGGCTTCAGAACAATGTTGCAGGGACTCAACAAGAGAGCCTGTAAAGCCCTCAGTACAGTGCCCAGCGCCTAAAATGTGCTCAGTAAACTTTAGGAGGGAAGGAGAGGGGGGTCGGGACAGAGGAGCCACCAAGTTTCCCCAAAGTCCTCCAGTTCCTGGCTCCAGATCCTCCTGAGGCCTGCACTCCATGTGTATGGCTGCAAATGGTGGAATTAGAGGTCCCGTTTCATTTTTTTCCCCTATGGAGACCCAATTGCCTCAAAATCACTTATTGAAAACTCGCTCCTTTTCCCACTGCTCTTCAGGGCCACCTTGTCATTTATCACGTGTGTGTGTGTGTGTGTGTGTGTGTGTGTGTGTGTGTGTGTGTGAGGGTCTGTTTCTGGGCCCTCCTTCTGCTGTCTTTGTGTCTGTCCTTGTGCTGAAACCATGCCGTCCTAATTAATTAATAAAATAATTAAATAAAATTAATAATGATTAAATGATAATAATTAATAATATAATAATAATAATTAATAAAAACTTTGTCATAAGTCCTGACAGCTGATGCCTGCTGTTCTTGAGTGTCTTAGCCATTCTTGGTCTTGGTTTTCGGAAAATGCAGGTCAAATCTTGTCACTCACAGCCTTGACTCCTTCAAGGGCTCCTTAAAAGGAACTGAGCCCGGGGATTGAGCCAGGCGTCAGGAAGGACGGGAACAGGGCCCGAGCTGCTGCTGGAACCCGGCAGTGTTCTTTCTCCACGCCCAAGCAGCTCCACTCTCTCCAGCTTCCCCTCTTTCTCCTGTATTTATTATAGAGATCAACTTCCCCCTCTGGCTACTTTCTGTGAGATTTGCCGATTACCCAGAACCTCCACAAGAAAAGGGCAGCCAGGAGCTGACTCAGCAAGCAAGACTCCCCCTTTCAGAGGGGGTGTGTGGGGGAGGGATTGTCTTCTCAAACATCAATCATTTTATCCTGGGACACTGTTCATTACTTAGAATAAATAAGGCCATGCTTCACTGGCTCCAATCCTTCATTCCCCCCCACCCCCCGTATCCACACCCTTTGCCATCTAACTTGTAGTCCTTCGCACTAAAGGTAGAGATTACTCTCCATCCTTGCCTGGTCTGGGCCACGTGATACGAGGGTGGAAGACGCCTCTTGTGTTTCCCCTTACCCTCTTGTGCTCGGCAGCCATAGCCTGCTGGTCCAAGGAGGATGAGAGGCATGTGGAGGGACCACAGAGGCCCCTTCAGCCTCAAGCAGAGCAGCCCAGGGGAGCCGAGCCTCACTCAGCCAGACCCAGCCGACTTGTGGATGTGTGAGTGATAACGAACAACGGTTGTTTAAAGCCACGGGATTTTAGGGTGGTCTATTAAGGAACAGTGACAAACTGGTACAGGATCAAACGGAAAATGTGCAATGGACTGGATGTGGGAGGATGTCACCACGGGGGTTGCTGGCCCAATCTGCATCGTGGGAATGTGCCTCACCAACCTGGGGCCACAGGTGAATTTAATGTTCAGGGCTCTGTGATGCCTTGATCCCCAAACAGCCATTCATACAAAATTGTTTCCTTCTATCAACAGTCAGAACCAAAAAACTGCACTGTGAGTGCAGGTGGGTGGGGGCATGCAAACACAGTATTGATTCAAATATAAGGGGCTTCCCTGGCGGCGCGGTGGTTGAGAGTCTGCCTGCCGATGCAGGGGACGCAGGTTCGTGCCCCGATCCGGGAGGATCCCACATGCCGCGGAGCGGCTGGGCCCGTGAGCCATGGCCGCTGAGCCTGCGCGTCAACAGTGGGAGGCCCGCGTACCGCAAAAAAAAAAAAAAAAAGGCAAATGTAAGATAAGGTTATGGTCATTGAAAAAGCTTTAAAGTATTAATAGCTAATGATTGTTCTGTGGTTATGAGATGTCAAATCATGGGCTAAACATCCCAGCCCTGAATCCTGTGCCCAACACAACACCTGCCATGGGTACCCATGGCAACTCGAATTCAACATGGCCAAAATCTTCCTCCGTTGCATAGATTTGGAGAGGGGGGGGTTGACACCACTCCAGGCTCTAGGAACAGGCTCTGGTGGATTTCAACCCTATGTGCACATTAGAATCACCTAGGGGAACTCTCCAAATGCCTTGGCCTAGGCTTCAGCCCAAGAGACTTGAATGTGCAAACGGGATGGAGAACCTGGTCTAATCCACTCAAGGAAGTCGTCTCTCCTTGGCCAGAGCAATTAATTCAAGTAGCCAGGTCTGAAGTAATAAAGCCATGGTATTCCCCAGGCCACAGCCACTGGTACAGAATTGGGCACAAAGCCCACTTTATTATTATTATTTTTTTTTGCGGTACGCGGGCCTCCCACTGTTGTGGCCTCTCCCGTTGCGGAGCACAGGCTCCGGACGCGCAGGCTCAGCGGCCATGGCTCACGGGCCCAGCCGCTCCGCGGCATGTGGGATCTTCCCGGACCGGGGCACGAACCCGCGTCCCCTAC
>NC_041222.1:844226-898952 GCF_002837175.3 Physeter macrocephalus
CGCAGGCTCAGCGGCCATGGCTCACGGGCCCAGCCGCTCCGCGGCATGTGGGATCTTCCCGGACCGGGGCACGAACCCGCGTCCCCTACATCGGCAGGCGGATTCTCAACCACTGCGCCATCAGGGAAGCCCACAAAGCCCACTTTAGACCAATGCAACATGAGGGTAAGTTTACTGACACTTTAGGGAAAGACTATTCCTATTCTCCCAAGGGAGTCACAGCTGGCCCTTTCTCTTCTTCTGGGCTGGGTAGGTACAAATGTGAAGACTGGAGCTTCTGCAGCCATTCTGTCACCACAGGGGGAGCAGCCTCAGGGAGACACTGACACTGTGGAAGGCAAAACCAAAAGAAAAAAAGGAATAGGGTGCCTGATGACATCATTGGCCTCTGAACCAAACAAACCCTGAAGCTCCCCTTATCTCTGGACTTTGCAGCAATTTAAGCCAATTTAAGTTGGGTTTTCTGTGATCTGCAATGTAAAAAAAAAAATCACAGCTGATTTATCTCCCCACACATCAACCTGTGCCTCATCTCAATGAATGCTACTTCCTTAGGTCCAGTTTTGTGGAAACATGTAAGTCGGTGAATACTTTTCTTTCCTTCACCACTCTCTATCTGATATGTTCCCGAGGCCTCTGGACTTATCCATTTACTTCCACCGCCGTCTCCTCTGCCCTAGTTTGGGACACACCTCCTCCCATCCCCCACCTGACTGCTGCAATGGCCTCCCAGTTGGTCTCCCTGCTTCCAGCCTGCCCTCTGCATGCTTCACAGTACAGCCTGGGGGATATCCTAAAAACACAAATCTGCTCACCTCCCCCCTCTCCTGTCATCTCTCAATGGTGTCCCAGGTTCTGAGGCAGGAGATCCAAGCCCATTCGCCCCCAGCCTTCAGCCGTGGCCTACTCTCAGGCTCTCCCCATTCTCACTCCTCTCCAGTGATGCCAGCTTTCTTTCCATTTTTAATTTCTGGGAGGTGCCAAGCATCTTCCTGCCTTACGACACTTTCACCTGCTCTGCCCTCTGCCTGGAGTTCTCCTCCCTGTTGCCTCCCCTTTCTCCCGAGCTACTCCTATACATTTTTCAGGTCTCAGGGCAGCTGTCACTTTCTCAGGAAACCTTCTCTGATGCTTTATATCTGCATTTGGTGCCAAATATTCATCTTGGTGTCTACTATTTGGCAGGCCCTGTGCTATGATGAACAAAATTGACATGCTCCCAGCCTGCTCAGAATTTACATTCCAGTTGGGGGAACAATTTTTAAAAGTTAGTGAGCAAAGGACTTCCCTGGTGGCGCAGTGGCTAAGAATCCACCTGCCAATGCTGGAGACACGGGTTCGATCCCTGGTCTGGGAAGATCTTCCGTGACATGCCGCAGAGCAGCTAAGCCTGTGCGCTACAACTACTGAGCCTGCGCTCTAGAGCCCGCGAGCCACAACTAGTGAGCCTGCGTGCTGCAACTACTGAATCTGTTTCTGGGCCCTCCTTCTGCTGTCTTTGTGTCTGTCCTTGTGCTGAAACCATGCCGTCCTAATTAATTAATAAAATAATTAAATAAAATTAATAATGATTAAATGATAATAATTAATAATATAATAATAATAATTAATAAAAACTTTGTCATAAGTCCTGACAGCTGATGCCTGCTGTTCTTGAGTGTCTTAGCCATTCTTGGTCTTGGTTTTCGGAAAATGCAGGTCAAATCTTGTCACTCACAGCCTTGACTCCTTCAAGGGCTCCTTAAAAGGAACTGAGCCCGGGGATTGAGCCAGGCGTCAGGAAGGACGGGAACAGGGCCCGAGCTGCTGCTGGAACCCGGCAGTGTTCTTTCTCCACGCCCAAGCAGCTCCACTCTCTCCAGCTTCCCCTCTTTCTCCTGTATTTATTATAGAGATCAACTTCCCCCTCTGGCTACTTTCTGTGAGATTTGCCGATTACCCAGAACCTCCACAAGAAAAGGGCAGCCAGGAGCTGACTCAGCAAGCAAGACTCCCCCTTTCAGAGGGGGTGTGTGGGGGAGGGATTGTCTTCTCAAACATCAATCATTTTATCCTGGGACACTGTTCATTACTTAGAATAAATAAGGCCATGCTTCACTGGCTCCAATCCTGCATTCCCCCCCACCCCCCGTATCCACACCCTTTGCCATCTAACTTGTAGTCCTTCGCACTAAAGGTAGAGATTACTCTCCATCCTTGCCTGGTCTGGGCCACGTGATACGAGGGTGGAAGACGCCTCTTGTGTTTCCCCTTACCCTCTTGTGCTCGGCAGCCATAGCCTGCTGGTCCAAGGAGGATGAGAGGCATGTGGAGGGACCACAGAGGCCCCTTCAGCCTCAAGCAGAGCAGCCCAGGGGAGCCGAGCCTCACTCAGCCAGACCCAGCCGACTTGTGGATGTGTGAGTGATAACGAACAACGGTTGTTTAAAGCCACGGGATTTTAGGGTGGTCTATTAAGGAACAGTGACAAACTGGTACAGGATCAAACGGAAAATGTGCAATGGACTGGATGTGGGAGGATGTCACCACGGGGGTTGCTGGCCCAATCTGCATCGTGGGAATGTGCCTCACCAACCTGGGGCCACAGGTGAATTTAATGTTCAGGGCTCTGTGATGCCTTGATCCCCAAACAGCCATTCATACAAAATTGTTTCCTTCTATCAACAGTCAGAACCAAAAAACTGCACTGTGAGTGCAGGTGGGTGGGGGCATGCAAACACAGTATTGATTCAAATATAAGGGGCTTCCCTGGCGGCGCGGTGGTTGAGAGTCTGCCTGCCGATGCAGGGGACGCAGGTTCGTGCCCCGATCCGGGAGGATCCCACATGCCGCGGAGCGGCTGGGCCCGTGAGCCATGGCCGCTGAGCCTGCGCGTCCGGAGCCTGTGCTCCGCAACGGGAGAGGCCACAACAGTGGGAGGCCCGCGTACCGCAAAAAAAAAAAAAAAAGGCAAATGTAAAGATAAGGTTATGGTCATTGAAAAAGCTTTAAAGTATTAATAGCTAATGATTGTTCTGTGGTTATGAGATGTCAAATCATGGGCTAAACATCCCAGCCCTGAATCCTGTGCCCAACACAACACCTGCCATGGGTACCCATGGCAACTCGAATTCAACATGGCCAAAATCTTCCTCCGTTGCATAGATTTGGAGAGGGGGGGGTTGACACCACTCCAGGCTCTAGGAACAGGCTCTGGTGGATTTCAACCCTATGTGCACATTAGAATCACCTAGGGGAACTCTCCAAATGCCTTGGCCTAGGCTTCAGCCCAAGAGACTTGAATGTGCAAACGGGATGGAGAACCTGGTCTAATCCACTCAAGGAAGTCGTCTCTCCTTGGCCAGAGCAATTAATTCAAGTAGCCAGGTCTGAAGTAATAAAGCCATGGTATTCCCCAGGCCACAGCCACTGGTACAGAATTGGGCACAAAGCCCACTTTATTATTATTATTTTTTTTTGCGGTACGCGGGCCTCCCACTGTTGTGGCCTCTCCCGTTGCGGAGCACAGGCTCCGGACGCGCAGGCTCAGCGGCCATGGCTCACGGGCCCAGCCGCTCCGCGGCATGTGGGATCTTCCCGGACCGGGGCACGAACCCGCGTCCCCTACATCGGCAGGCGGATTCTCAACCACTGCGCCATCAGGGAAGCCCACAAAGCCCACTTTAGACCAATGCAACATGAGGGTAAGTTTACTGACACTTTAGGGAAAGACTATTCCTATTCTCCCAAGGGAGTCACAGCTGGCCCTTTCTCTTCTTCTGGGCTGGGTAGGTACAAATGTGAAGACTGGAGCTTCTGCAGCCATTCTGTCACCACAGGGGGAGCAGCCTCAGGGAGACACTGACACTGTGGAAGGCAAAACCAAAAGAAAAAAAGGAATAGGGTGCCTGATGACATCATTGGCCTCTGAACCAAACAAACCCTGAAGCTCCCCTTATCTCTGGACTTTGCAGCAATTTAAGCCAATTTAAGTTGGGTTTTCTGTGATCTGCAATGTAAAAAAAAAAATCACAGCTGATTTATCTCCCCACACATCAACCTGTGCCTCATCTCAATGAATGCTACTTCCTTAGGTCCAGTTTTGTGGAAACATGTAAGTCGGTGAATACTTTTCTTTCCTTCACCACTCTCTATCTGATATGTTCCCGAGGCCTCTGGACTTATCCATTTACTTCCACCGCCGTCTCCTCTGCCCTAGTTTGGGACACACCTCCTCCCATCCCCCACCTGACTGCTGCAATGGCCTCCCAGTTGGTCTCCCTGCTTCCAGCCTGCCCTCTGCATGCTTCACAGTACAGCCTGGGGGATATCCTAAAAACACAAATCTGCTCACCTCCCCCCTCTCCTGTCATCTCTCAATGGTGTCCCAGGTTCTGAGGCAGGAGATCCAAGCCCATTCGCCCCCAGCCTTCAGCCGTGGCCTACTCTCAGGCTCTCCCCATTCTCACTCCTCTCCAGTGATGCCAGCTTTCTTTCCATTTTTAATTTCTGGGAGGTGCCAAGCATCTTCCTGCCTTACGACACTTTCACCTGCTCTGCCCTCTGCCTGGAGTTCTCCTCCCTGTTGCCTCCCCTTTCTCCCGAGCTACTCCTATACATTTTTCAGGTCTCAGGGCAGCTGTCACTTTCTCAGGAAACCTTCTCTGATGCTTTATATCTGCATTTGGTGCCAAATATTCATCTTGGTGTCTACTATTTGGCAGGCCCTGTGCTATGATGAACAAAATTGACATGCTCCCAGCCTGCTCAGAATTTACATTCCAGTTGGGGGAACAATTTTTAAAAGTTAGTGAGCAAAGGACTTCCCTGGTGGCGCAGTGGCTAAGAATCCACCTGCCAATGCTGGAGACACGGGTTCGATCCCTGGTCTGGGAAGATCTTCCGTGACATGCCGCAGAGCAGCTAAGCCTGTGCGCTACAACTACTGAGCCTGCGCTCTAGAGCCCGCGAGCCACAACTAGTGAGCCTGCGTGCTGCAACTACTGAAGCCCGTGCACCTAGAGCCTGTGCTCTGCAACAAGAGAAGCCACCACAATGAGAAGTCCGTGCACCGCAACGAAGAGTAGCCCCAGCTCGCCACACCTAGAGAAAGCCCACGCACAGCAGCAAAGACCCAACGCAGCCAAAAAATTAAAAAAAAAAAAAAGTTAATGAGCAACTGAAAAACAATTGTTGCAAGCGCCAAGAAGTTCTATGAAGAAAACAAAATGAAAGACTGGGTTAGAAAATGGCAGGGCAGGTGTTCTTTAGAGAGGGTGGTCAAGAAAGGCCTGAGGCGTTCTGTGACACGGAGAACTTTTAATTAGGAGAGAAGAAGTAAAGGGAACATTATTCTGGGCAGCGTGAACAGCCTCTGCAAAAGAGCTGAGCTCAGGAAGAACTTGGCATGTTTGAGGAAGTCCACATGGCTGCAGCATGGAGGGTGGAGAGAGGGGCATGAGATGAGGCTGGTGAGAACCCCAGAGCCAGACCCCACAGGGCTCTTCTGAGTCTGGCAAGAAGCTTAGATTTTATTTTAAAGGCAATGGGAGCCCTCAGAGTTTTTGAGCAAGGGATGGATGTGATCTGATTCGTGTCCTAAGATCCCACTGGCTATTTGTGAAGAATAGGTGGTAGAAGGGCAAGGCTGGAGGTGACAAGATCCTCTTGGGAAGATCCTGGTGGAAAGCTTTTGGACTGAGAAGGTAACAATGACGATGGGGGCAAAGAAGAAAACTCCTGGTTTGTTTTGGAGGTGAAAATGGTAGGCCTTGCAGAAAGACTGACAATGGGGGTGAGGGCAGGGAAGTAATCTGGCTTTGGGGTCTTTTTTCAGCCTGAATGTTTTCATCTGTCAAATGGGCCTGCAGCATGAGAACAGCACCCACAATGAGATAACTACCATAAATCGTGGAGGCCCGTGCTCACTGCGTGCTGATTATCACACACATCCTGGTTATCATTATCATGCTGGGTTGGGTCCCCAGAGATCCAAGTCTGAGTCTTATTTATCCCTTGACCCCCGAGAATGACAGAGTGGAAAATTCACCAACCTAAATTGTGTTTTTAAAGTGTTCCCGGAAGCATCAGTCCTGATTTTCCTTGATCCCCTGTTCTCACCCCAGCCTAGAGCTCAAATGTGGTCTCCAGCTGGTCTCTGGGGAAGCTCAGTTCAGCACGTGGTCAGCAGATGGCGCTGGAGGCTAAGGGAAGGCCCCCCCCACTCCCTCCTGTCCTCCTTCCAGACCTGCCTTGGAGCTCCTTCTCCGTCCCCATTTCCAGAGCCAGCTCCAGCTCCCAGGCTGCCATTGCAGCAGAGGTGAGGGGCCAGAGACCAGGCCCTCTGCAGGCTCCTGGGAACGCAGACGCATTTTGGGGAAGTAGAAAGAAAGCCTGAGACCCTGCTGGGAGCCCTGAATGAGCCCTACACTCTTGGAGACCTCCCGACCTCCACTCCCTGCCCTCCCAGGAAATAACTTTATAAATAGGGCAGTGTGGGTCCCGGATGAGAGCGAGGTTTTCCTCAGAAGAGCCACTTCATCTGTGAACAAGGGAGCTATGAAACCTCTTAGAACAGCCCCATGACCTTCCTGTCCATCCTGTGTAAAATATGAAATAAGAGTTTTAATTACCAAGCTTGGAGCCAGCCGACACATTTAATATTTAATGTCTCCAATGCTTGTGCCCCAGGCATGCCGGCACTGACAGAATCAGGGTTTCCCTTGCGTTGGCTCTGAATGTGCTTGGAGATGGGCCAGGCTGCTGACCTCCCCCACACCTGGGGGCCTCCTGCAGCCTGGCCGGGGCCCAGGCCTGCCCTGGACCTCCCACTGCCTGAGGGACTCCTGCCAAGACGGCCCAGGAGGCCTGTTCCCCACTGAATCCAGGACCTGGAGTCCTGTCTAGCACTGGACTTAGCCCAAGGTCCTGGCAGAGGACGGGAATCAGTGAAGTTTCCTGAGAAGATGGAAACGAACAGAGACAGACCGACCTGAGTTTGAATTCTGCTTTCCTGCAAGTGGCTCAGCCTCTCTGGGAGTCGCTTTTATAATTTGTAAAGTGGAGAATGTATTTGCTGTGTTATGGATTGTTACAAATATGGATGGCCATTTTCGAGGCTTAGCATGTGCCTGGAGCCCAGCTCAGCACTTCATGTGTACTATGCCTTTGTCATCTGCAGCGGCCCTGTGAGGTGGCTGCGTTGGGACTGGAACCCAGGACATTCTGACTCCACAGTCCGTGACTCTGAAATCTTATAAGCAAATGTACTGCAGAGATCTGGAGAAATGTGAGCTTGAAGGGCTCACTGCCACCTGGTCCCAGACCCTAGCTTATCCAAGCTGCATGGCCCCTCATGCCTCAGAGACAACCAAGAAAATTGCTAATGGGGGCTCAGGACAGCAGCCCTAACAAAATCACCCACACCCTATGGTTTGCCCCGAATTTCTACTTCCTAGAGAGAGGTGGTGGGCACAAAAGCTGCATTTGATGGGTTGATTTGGTACTCTCGGTATGGATGGAGTTTTCAGGGCCATCTTGGGGCCAGCCACACACACGCTGGTACATCTTTAGGCTCCTGCACCATCCCTTGTCCAGCTGGCTGGGACCAAGTTGGTTCCTTGTGAGTGGATGATAGCAAGTGATGGGGTATGGGGACATCTAGCAGTTGGAGCCACTTGTCTTAAAAGGTAACAGAATACATGGCATCAGGAAGCCTCATCGATCCCTTCTGCAGCACCTCCAGGAGGGACAGCCAGGGTAGACAAGGAGAGGAAGGTGACACTGAGCTCCACTTGATAGCCATTGGATGGGCATGTGCTGGTGGGGACACAGGAACCCTTGTCCTGGCAAGAGTGTGAGCTGTGGGGCTGGTGTGGAGGGTCTATACCCCACACTCCAGCAATTCCACCTCTGGGCACATCCTCCAGAGCACCTCTCACACAGGTAGACAAAGAGACTTGCCCAGGGATATTGCTCAAAGCATCTACTGGTAATAGCCAAGGGCTGGAAACAGCCAAAATACCTACTCATAAGGGAGTAGATAAATCACAGGGTGTATATGCAAATTATGAACACCACGCAGGGTTCAATGGACTGAATTAGAATGATGTCTATTAACATGGGCAGATCGTAAAAAGGTAATGCCAAACAAGGTGTCTGGCAGATACTACTTATCTATGCTGCAGTATATATTCTCATGGCTGCACACACTCACGCATTGACAATATAAGAATGTTTGCCTGTGGGGAAAGGGGCGAGGGAAGGGAGGGAGTTCGAGAAGGAGGATGGAAGAGACCAAAGCAAAGCAAACAAAAACACAAGAGGACCTGTGAGTGGCTGATGATGACTGAGCTGAGCTGACAATTGTGAGCAATTGAATCCTGTGCCTCTGAGGTCCAAAGCGAAAAAGCAAAGAATCAAAGAAAAAGGGGCCAAGGGCTTCTATAAGTTTTTTGTTTTTTGGTTTTTGTTTATAAAACCCAGAGGTGGTTGGTTGGTTGGGGATTTTCCAAACCAGGCTAACAAGCATGTCATCCACCTATAATGGAAATGGTCACTGCCCTCTTGCTGGGCGCCAGGCCCATTCTCAGCGTGTTACGCGATTATCTCGCCTTATCCTCAGAGCCACCCCTTGAGGTACTGTCGTGCCCATTTTACAACAGGGCTCAGAGAGGGGAAGTGAGTTGCCCCAAACCATCTGCTTGCAATGTAAACCCAGCCCCTGCCATCCCACCTCCCAGCCTACAGGATTGTAATCCAGGCTCCCTGTGGGGTTTGGTAAATACTTCAGGGTGGCCTGAAGGTAGTGCTGTTGCAATTGATCCAGGACAGGTGAGCCGCTTGAGCCTGCGAGGTGGGGGTGGGAGAACATTCAGAGGATGATAGAGGGCCATCCTGGCTTTGGGGGGAGGTCCTGCTCACCAGCTCCGGAGGCAGTACAGATCGGGGAAGAAGGCAGGGGCGTTGATGGCCAGAGGGTAGAGCGTCATCCTGGACTGGAAACCTGCCTTCCATCCTTCACTCCCTCCCATTAGGAGGAGCCAGACTGCACATCCTCCAGGAGACTGTTTTGCAAAGATCCAGGCTCCGTGGAGAGGGTTCAGGGTCAGGATTCCAGGACTGTGCAGATAAACCTTGTTCAGCCTGTTAAAGGCAGGGTCACAGATCCATTGACTCCTGTCTCCACTGCGGGGAGGAGGTACACAAGGGCACTAAGTCCCTGCATTTCCGGGGGGCACTTGAGTACAGGATGAGCACACAGCCATGGTGCAGGAGAGGGGAAAAGACGTGGTGGGTGCTTGAGGTAGGACCCTGCCAGCCAGGGGAGTCTGAGCTTTTACGGAACTGTCCACCGCAGCAGCAGCTGAAATCAGAAGTGAGCAGAGAGCACAAGATGCAGGATCCCGGGGGCTCCCCGAAATGTGCCCTCCACACTGCAGTGCTCCCTCCACTTCAGGCTCAGGAAGCTCTTCCCTTCTGGAACCAGAGCCTCTCTTCTGAGCTTCAGCTCTGCAAACACAACTGACCCTCTAACATCTGACCTTCTGGATGCCTCACATGTACCTCAAACTCAAAGAAGCCAAAACGGAACGCATCACCTTTATGCCAACCTGTTTTTCCTCCTAGTCGTCCATCCCAGCATCCACCCAGGGGCCCAAACGGACAATCTAAGACTTATCCTTGACTTCTCTGTGGCTACCACCCTCCACGTCTCATCGGTCACCAAATCTTGTGGATTCCATCACCTGCCTCCTCTCCCTCTCCACCTGCCCCCTCCCTCCTTCCCTCCTTCCCTCGCCCCCTTCCTTTTTTCCTGTCAAATTAACACAGATTAAAAAGAACAAGACTGAAGACTACTTGTGTCCATGAGAGCACGCTCTCACACTTTGGTGGCAAGAAAGCATATTGATAACCTTTTGGGAGGCAATGTAGCAGAATACATCAATAGTCATAAATGTTCTTACCCTTTAATCTAATTATTCTTCTTCTAAGCATATATCCTGAGAAAATAATCCTGTACTCAGAAAAAGCTTTCTGCACAGGTATTCGTGACAGTGTTGTTTATATAAGCAAAAAACAAAGCAACCAACAACAGTGACAAAAAAAAAAAAAACTAGATACAACCTAAATGGTAATGTTAGGTTAACGGTTAATTTCACTATTGTGCCTCTTCTTCTGGCTGGGCACCCTTCAGGGTTCCAAGAGTCTGCCCTGCACTATCTTTTCTTCTCATGCTACATGGTCTCTAATGAGGTCATCCACTCCCATGACCTGGGCTACCATCTACATTGACCATTCCCATATCTTTACTTCTAGCCTAGATAGTTCTCTTGAACTTCTCACCTGTATATCCAGCAGCCAACAAGACACTGCACTTGAACAACCGAAACACAGTTCAACCTCAAGAGTCCATAAATGAACTTCATGCCACCTTCAGCCTCCTGCAACCCCGTGTCCAATCTCAGTGGACGGCACCAACATCTCCCTGGATGTCCAGGCTAGAAATATGGATGTCCACCCTTCTTCCCCTTTTCTACAACTAACTCATCACCAAGTTCTGTTGATTCTACTTCCTAAATTATTCTCCATCCTCACTGCCACTAGCCGAGTTCAGACTACTTTCATTTCTTGCCATGACTACGACAGCCTCTTATCTGCTCTCCCCCATTCCATCCTCTTCCCTCGAATCCCTCTCCCTCTCTGGAGCCAGAGTAGACTTTCAAAAGCACAAATCTGATTATGTCCTGAGTATATGGATGCTAGGGACTCGCTTCTGAAGCCACTAGCATGGTGCTTGCTGTTACTGGTGGGGTTTTCAAGAGAGGAAGGGAGGTGTTTCCACGTCTGGGTGGATAGTCACTCCCAACTCTGCTTGAAACCCAGCAATGCCTCCCAATGAGATGAGCTGGCTTTCTGGCGAGGTGCCACCATGTGGCAATGTCCACACGCATTCTCTCCTGAATCCACAGACATTTTTTGTGCACCTACTATGTGCCGGGCCATGCATGCTCAGTGGGGATGATATCACCTCCCATGGGTGAAAATTCATTCTTGGAGAGTGAAAAAATATTTAGTTATTTCAGTGCCTTGTGTTTCTCCAAAGCTCGTCTCTACTCAACAATATCCTATTCCTTAGTATTTAATTTCTCTCATCAGGGAGAATTTAAATTAAATTAAAATTTTCTCCTTAGAGGAGCAATAATGAAAAAAAAGGTTGAGAAACACCGGGGTGGGCTATGGTGACACAGTAGTTACTGAGTCAGACATGGTCCCTCACTGTGCAGAGCCTTCCATTCTGGCAGAGAAGACACACATTAAATCATTATACAGTGACTAAGTGAAAAGAGTCAGACTTAAAAGGCTGCATATATTACAGATTCCATATATGTGAAATTCTGTGGAAGGCACAGCTATAGTTTCAGAAAGCAGGTCCGTGGTTCCGGGGGATTGGGTTGGAGAGGGGATTGACTCTAGGGGGCATGAGAGAACTTTCTGGGGCGGTAGATATGTTCTATATCCTGATCGAGGTGGTGGTCCCACAACTGTATGTGTTTATTATAACTCATAGATCTGTACCCTGGAAAAGGGTGAATGTTACTATATACAAATTACGTCTCAATAAAGCTGCCTTAAAACTCTGTACAATAAATGACGTGTTGAGTATTGTGGTGAGTGCTACATGGAATTGGCAGCAGTGAAAGCAAGCATCAGGCGATGGACCTGGTCCCATGGTGGGGCACCTCCCTGGTGAAGTCGTGTTGAGCTGAGCTCTGAAGAGTGAGTAAACATTAACCTGGAGAAGGCTGGGTGGTAAGAGCTGCTCCCACTGCACAACCCTAGGGGGCGTCACTACCATAGACATCATGGTATTCCTGGGTTGTGTAGTGCAGTGGCCCAGACAGAGCAGCCTGGGGAAGGGGGAACAACGTGTGCACATACGCCGAGGCACTGCAGCACATGACGTACTCAAAGGGCGGAGGGAGGCCAGTGGGCCAGGAGTTCAGAAGATAAGGGAAGACATAGCTGGTGATGGGCTGGTGGGTAGGCAGCGGCCAGGCCGTGCAGAGCCTTGTGGGTCTCGTGGGAGATGTTGGAAGGGAAGTGACTTGATTAACTTTGCACTTGCTAAAGGTGACTGTTGCAGTGTGGCGAATACTAGCAAGTGGCAAAGTGCCTGCAAAGAGGCTATTGAAATCCAGGTGACAGATGACCATTCCTTAGGTGATGGCAATAGAGATGGACAGAAGTGGACAGATTCTCGAAATATTGAGGAGATAAAATCAACTGGACTTCGTGGTCAGTTGGACATGTGGGGTGGGAGAGAGCAAAGGGGTCAGAGGACTTCTGACCTGCCTGACTGGGAAGATGATGGTATCTTTCTGAGCTAGAGGACACTTGGAGAAGGACCAGGTTAGTGGGGGAAGATCCTGTGTCCAGTTTTTTTGAGTAGAGTTGGAAGTATCCATGACGATCCCGAGTGATGTCAAGGTGGAGACAGCTTTTGGAGTATCCAGGCACCGACATGCTTCTCAGAAAACTGTTCCCTCTCCATCCAGGGGTAAGCTCCCTCACCCCAGCCATATCTAGTGGGATCAGGGGCCAATACCTGGTCGGCAGAGCGCCGAATCAGCAGCTGCAGATTTGAAATGAAGAAGAGATGGAAGGAGAGGAGACGGAGGCAGGACTGCACCAGCTTCACGGGGAAGACCACACGTTCTGTTGCTGACACTCCTGGCACAGCCCTGGTTCCTACTCTGCCTGAGGTCTGGTTGTTTACCTTTTACTTCGATTCTGTAAAATAATCTAATTTTGCAAGTCCTAAAACCTTGACAAAACCACCACAGATACACAGATATTTTATTTCTGTGCCTTTTTTCCCCAGCTCTGTTGGTCTATTTGCCCAATTTTCCATCAGTATTTTCATTAGCTTAGTTTCATGGAATTGAAACTAACTTTGTAAGGCAAGTCCCCCACCCCCATGGCTAGTCTTTTAGTTCCCAAATTTCTTGACCATTCTGTGCAATTACTCTACTAGATGAACTATAGAGTCAGTTTCTCAAGATAAAAATTTCCTGTGGAGATTTTATTGAAATCATATCAAATTTATAGATTACTTGAGGGAGGACTGACAATTTTGCAATACAGTTTAAGGGGCTACTCTTTGTTGCGGTGCGCGGGCTTCTTATTGTGGTGGCTTCTCTTGTTGCAGAGCATGGGCTCTAGGTACGTGGGCTTCAGTAGTTGCAGTGCGTGGGCTCAGTAGTTGTGGTGCACAGGCTCTAGAGCGCAGGCTCAGCAGATGTGGCACACGGGCTTAGTTGCTCCGTAGCATGTGGGATCTTCCCAGGCCAAGGCTTGAACACGTGTCCCCAGCATTGGCAGGCAGATTCTTAACTGCTGCGCCACCAGGGAAGTCCCCAAGGCAGACACTCTTGAAATGTTGCTACCTTGAGTAGGAAGGCTTTAATGCAGTTTCCAAAACTGACATCTGAAGGACGCTCCTCTGAAGGATGCTAATAGTTTTCTTGAGAAATAGTTTTATTTTATTGTTTAACCTATGCTGGGTTAAACAGAGACAAACGTGTTTCTTTACAATAATCAGCAATAATCAGAAACTTTGATGCTAATTTGCCTTGTCGATGTTCAAGATTAAGTAACATATCTTCAACTGATTGACCACTGACCTTTTTTTTTCACACCTTACTGTGTAATATCTCCTGGATCAGGGTTCTAACAGGTAGTGCTGGAGCTGCTGCTCTAAGGTTTCACCAGTAAGTATGACATTTGCTGTGATTTTTGGAAAAAAACAATTGTTGGGTGAGTGAACAAATAGTTTTTATCCTGGTAAGACTATTTTCTTCAATTTCTGGTTTACTAAGGGTTTTCTTAGAAAATAGAAATGGAAGTTGAATTTGAGCAAGTGATGTTTAGATATCTATGAAGATGGTCACATACTCTCCTGCTTTTGAATTTGTCTAGTGAAATTCCACCACAATGCATTAAATGTGGTTCAAGATAGTCCATGGGGTAAAATGCAACACTGCACGATTGTGGAATAAACAGGGTGAAAGTGAGCGGCCAGCAGGCCAGGTGCTCTCAGGGCTGGGCTGTATGCCCCTGTTTTAGCTTCAGTTTGCTGCCTCCTGGTGGTTGTTTGCTGTTATGACTTAAATATCCATGGCGACCATTCTGAGTTCTGTGGCTGGCTAGGACTTTTAGGATGGGAGCAGCAATTCTAGGAATTTCTCTGGGTTTGACATTAATTTTGTCAAACCAATCTAGGGAGATTGGGCTGGAAGAATACTGGGAACACAGGGACACACTCTCTGCCTCCCTGCTCCTTGAGTGTCCTGCCATGCCCTTCCTTGCCTTCCTCTCCATTCCTTCCACTCAGAAATTGACATTTAGTTGACCCCTGTTTGAGAACTTGAGCTGAGTGGAGAGCTCAAGCCAACTGCCAATTGCATCACCGAGGGTTTTTTAAAAAATCATTTAAAAATGAATACTAATATCTAGTCATTGTTGAGTGATTATTATGTACCAAAGGCTTGGCTAAATTCAAGTAAATTATTTTAATTTAATCTTCCCATCCGTATGAAGTAAATATTATTATTATTATTCACTTTAATTAATTTATTTTATTTATTTTATTTTATTTTTGGCTGTGTTGGGTCTTTGTTGCTGCGCGTGGGCTTCCTCTAGTTGGGGTGAGCGGGGGCTACCCTTCCTTGCGGCGCGCGGGCTTCTCATTGCGGTGGCTTCTCTTGTTGTGGAGCATGGGCTCTGGGCGCACAAGCTTCAGTAGTTGCAGCACGCGGCTCAGTAGCTGTGGATCGTGGCTCTAGAGTGCAGGCTCAGTAGCTGTGGCGCTCGGGCTTAGTTGCTCCGTGACATGTGGGATCTTCCCGGACCAGGGCTCGAACCCGTGTCCCCTGCATTGGCAGGTGGATTCTTAACCGCTGTGCCACCAGGGAAGCCTGTGAAGTAAGTATTATTATTTACATTTTACAAACTGGAAAACAACCAGAGAGGTTACATCACTTACCCACGTCATCCAGCCAGTTCCTGGAAAGTGATAAAGCTAGATTTAAAATCTGACAGTTTGCCTCCCAAACCCACACTCTTGCGTTAAACCAACCTGCTTTCCAAGAATAAACCTGATTATGAAATATTGCTCTTTACTTGATGCTATTTGCTGATATATTATTTAGAATTTTTGTAACTAGGCGAGGTTTTTCATAAAGTTTGTGTGTGTTTGTGCGCTTTATTTGCTCTTGGTATCAAGATTATGCAAGACTCATAAAATGGACTGGAATATTTCCATATATTTTCGTGCGTTTCAGTGATTTGGAAATTTTTTTTTTTAAGAATTTACGCTGTATCTATTCCTAAAATGTTTGCTAATTCATCTGTAAAATCATTTGGTCCTAAGGCCTTTGACAATTGCCTTAAAGTCATTTGCTACAGTTTTAGTCTTTTCTGCTTTCTCCCTATTGAGTCAATTTGAGCCATTTACAACTTCCTGAAATAATTGTCATATTTACCTAGAAAAGTTCAGATTTATTAGCATAAAGTGACACATAGTATTAGCTTATAATTTTAAAAATCTCTGTATTTCTCTCATCTTAGTCAAGATGTATTTTTTTGTTTTATTTCTTTTGTTTTCTTCATCAGAATTGCCAGAAACTTAATAGTAATAGTAGCAGTAGAGAAAAATAAGAGCAAACATTTATATAGTGTTTACTCTGTGCTGAGCACCACTCCAAGCTGCATTGACTCATTTAATCTTCATAACAACCTTATGAGTTAAGGACTATTATTATCTCATTTTACAGATGAGAAATTGAATTGCAAAGTTAGTAACTGATTTGCCTAAGGACATATAGCTAACAAGTGGTGAGGCTGGGATTTAAACCTAGGCAGTTGCTGCTTTTATATTTATTCTTTCCTCCTATTTTATTTTATTTTTCTTCTAACTCTTTGAGTTGAATGCTTGGTTCATTTATTTGTAATCTTGGTTGCTTGTTAATAAAAGTGTTTAAGGTCAAAAAGTGAGTATGACTTAATATCCCATGGGCTCTGAGGCTATTTATTTTTTCAAAGAACCAGCTTTTGATTTCATAGATTATTATTCTCCTGTCCTCAGTTCATTGATTTATGCTCTTATATTTATTACTTCTCCCCTTCTGTTTGTTTTAGGCTTAATTTGGTATTTTCTGGTTTCTCAAGATGGAAGCTTATATGTTTCATATGATGCCTTTTTTTTTCTAATATAAGCATTTAATGTTATGAATTTCCCTCTTGGCAATGTTTTAGCTGAATCCTACAAAATTTTTTTTTATCATGGTAAACACATAACATGAAATCTATCCTATTAACAATTAAAAAAAAATATTTATTTATTTATTTATTTGGTTGCGCTGGGTCTTAGTTGCGGCAGCTGGACTCCTTAGTTGCGGCTCACCAGCTCCTCAGTTGTGATGCGTGGGCTCCTTAGCTGTGGCATGCAAACTCTTAGTTGTGGCATGCATGTGGGATCTAGTTCCCTGACCAGGGATCAAACCTGGGCCCCCTGCATTGGGAGTACAGAGTCTTAACCACTGCGCCACCAGGGAAGTCCCAAACAATTTTTGAGTGTACAGTATTGGTAACCATATGCACATTGTTGTACAACAGATTTCTAGAACTTTTTTTTTTTGTGGTATGCGGGCCTCCCTCTGCTGTGGCCTCTCCCATTGCGGAGGACAGGCTCCGGACGCGCAGGCTCAGCGGCCATGGCTCACGGGCCCAGCCGCTCTGCGGCATGTGGGATCCTCCCAGACCGGGGCGCGAACCCGGTTCCCCTGCATCGGCAGGCGGACGCGCAACCGCTCCGCCACCAGGGAAGCCCTAGGACTTTTTTATATTCGGTAGAGAACTGAAATTCTATACCCATTTCCTGGGGTCCCTATTTCCCCTGCCCCCTCAGCACTTGGCAGCCAACATTCTCCCACAAATTTTTGCATGTTGTATTTTCACTTTCATTATGTCCAAAATATTAAAAAAAAAATTTTTGGCCATGCTGGTTGGCATGCGGAGATCTTACTTCCCCAACCAGGGATTGAATCCGTGCCCCCTGTAGTGGAAGCATAGAGTCTTAACCACTGGACCGCCAGGGAAGTCCCAAGTTCAAAATATTTAATAAATTTCCTTTCAAAGATACTTCCTCTTTCAGCCACAGGTTATTTAGATCTGTGTTATTTAATTTTAAAATATTTGGGCATTTTAAAAGATTTTTTTCTGCTATTGTTTTTAGTTTGATTATGTTATGGTCAGAGAATATATGATCTCTATGTTTAAAAATTGCTAAGGTTTATTTTATGACCCCAAATGTTTTATCTTGGTGAATGTTCCGTGTGCAATTAAAAAAATGTGTATTCTGCTCTTTTTGCATGCAGTGCTCTGTAAATGTCAGGCCACGATGATTGATAGTGATTGATCTTCTATATCCTTGCTAATTTTTTGTTTATTTTTCTATTGCTTACTGAGAGAGGAGTGTTAAACTCACAATTATAACAGTGGATTTCTCCATTTCTCATTTTATTTCTATCAGTTTTTATTTCAGGCATCTTGAAGCTCTGTTGCTATGTGCATTCACATTTAGGATTTTTATACCCTCTTGGTGAATTAACCTTTTTATTATTATGTAATATCCCTCTTTATTCTGGTAATATTTCTTGTTCTGGAGTCTACTTTTTCTGATATTAATATAGCTACTCCAACTGTCTTTTGATCAGTGTTTGCATAGCATAACTTTTTCTATCCTTTTACTTTTAATCTACCTGTGTAATTAAAGTGAATTTCTTGTAGACAGCATGTAGCTGTACCTTGTATGTGTGTGTGTATTCAATCCAATGTTGTCTTTTTTTTTTTAATGTCTTGGAACTTGACTTTAATTCAAACTTCAGTCCAGTTTTGAGCTTTGGCTTTTCTTTTTTCTTTTTCTTTTGGCTGCACGGCTTGCAGGATCTTAGTTCCTGGACCAAGGATCGAACCCCAGGGCCCCCGGCAGTGAGAGCACTGAGTCCTAACCACTGGACTGCCAGGGGATTTCTTAACAATGTTGCCTTTTAACCGACGTGTTTATACCTGTCTTCTAGCCACTAAAATGGAGTTTCTCTTAAGATTTTAGCCACCTGTGCTGTCACACCGCTCCATATGACCTGGGCCACCTTCAGAGCAATGCAGAGAGAGAAAAAATAATGAGAATTTTCCCAGACTCCTTAAACCATAAGAGCCCCCTCCTCCGGTTCATCTGGCAAGAAAGGTGGGTTTTCTCTTGGGATTTTAGGTGGCAATGCCACCACCTCTGCCACCATAGTGCAACTTTGTGACTGGTTCACCCTTGGGACAGGTTGAAAGAGAGAAAATAGAAAAAATGATACCCCACACTCTAACTCACAGAGGCCTCTTTTTTCCAATTCCTTTGTCCAGGAAAATGGGTTTCTCTTGAGTTTTTGCTGCCTGCACCTTCTGCACAGTTTCATATTGGGGCTACCCTCAGGCGAGAGCTGGATGGTAAAAGAAGAAGAGAACCCTGGAAATCTACTCCGTAAGAGTCTTCCTTCGAGTTTTGGTTCCCCTTGCCAACCCATTTGCTATTTTCAGAGTCCTCAGGCTGTTGACTTTTGTATTTTGTCCAGACCTTTTAGCTGAAAGCAGTGAGAGAGATGGGCTATGGTGGCTTACTTTATCTTGGCCAGCACCAGAAGTCCAGCATAGATTTTGCAAATTGAGTTGGTGGGTGACATAGTCAAACATGTTTAAATTATTATTATTATTATTATTATTATTTTTTGCGCTACACGGGCCTCTCACTGTTGTGGCCTCTCCCCGTTGCGGAGCACGGGCTCCAGCCATGGCTCACGGGCCCAGCCGCTCCGCGGCATGTGGGATCCTCCCGGACCGGGGCACGAACCCGTGTCCCCTGCATCAGCAGGCGGACTCTCAACCACTGCGCCACCAGGGAAGCCCTAAATTATTAATTGATACTTCCAAATTGTTCTTTACAATGGCTATATCCATTTACATTCATCCAGCACTATACAAACTCCTTTCCTATCCTCTTACCAACAACTGATTGTCCAATTTAAAAAAATTTTCCCATTCTCTTGGGTGAAAACAAATAGTATCTTGTTGACTTGATTTCAAATTCCATGTTTGCTAGTGAAGTTTGAGCATCTTTTAATCTCTTTTGGGTCATTTATATATCCTCATTTGTAGATTGTCCCTTCCTATCTCTTGCCCATTTTTCTACTTGGTCATTTGTCTTTTCATTATCGATTTGTAGAAATTGTAGTTTCTACTGTTTGGGATTTATTGAGGTTTACTTTGAGACTCATTACTTAATCAATTTGTCTTTATGTTCTGTGCGCATTTGGGAAAAAAAGGTATTCCCTGTTCAAATTCTCTCTAGATTTGTTAAAAACAATCTTGTTAATTTTATTATTTAGATCGTCTATATGATTTTTAAAATATTTGATCTGTTAAATTCTGAGACAGATGTTTTAAAAATCTCCTGATCTGGTTGTGGTTTTTTTAAAGTCTCCTCATATTTCGGTTTTTGCTTTGTATATTCTTTTCAGTGTATTTGTTCATACGTTGGATTCAGATTCATAATCAATCAATCCCTCAGTAATTAAGAGCAGGAACTCTGGTGTTAGGTTACCTAGGTTCAAATCTTAGTTTTTTCTCTTACAAAATACGTAGGTGTGGCTGATTTACATTTTTCTAAGTCTAAGGTTTCTTGTCTGTGAAATGAGGCAAAGAATAGCATTCACCTCCCAAAATTGTTGTGAAATTAAATAGCATTATCCATGTGAGTGTTCAGTAAATAGCTATTATTACATTTTCTTGATGATCGCACATTTCATCGGTTTAAAGTATCCCTCGGTTCCATTTAATGCTTTTCCCCCTTGAATTATGCCTTTAAAAATAGGAACATTACCACCCTGTCTTTATTCTATTTGAATTTTCCTGAAATATATTTATCTATTTTAAATCTTTCATAATTGTTTAACTTTAGATGGATTTCTTGTAAAGCAAATTGGCCAAAGAGAAGGCCAAAGATGGCCACCATAAGTTCTTTCCTTCCCTATAAGCACATGTCACTCCACTCACCAGAAGGTGGGATCTATTTCCACTCTTGTTGAGTGAGGATGGCTTGTATTTTGCCTTCACCAGTACAAAGCAGAGGAAGTGACATTGTGTCAGTTCCAGACCTAGACTTTCAGAGGCCAGGTAACTTCCATTTGTGTTTGGGGAAGCCAGCTGCCATATTTTAAAGAAGTTCAGGCTATAATGTTAAATGATAAAAGCACACTTGGTGACAGAGAAAAGCACTGAGCAACACTCATGTGAGTGAAGTCTTCTTGGACTGACCAGTCCAGCCCAGCCACCTGCAGAACACAGCTGAGTGACCCCAGCCCATGCTGCATGGAGCAGAAGACCCCAGCCAGGCCCTGTTCCCATCCCTGACCACAGAGCTGTGAGAAATAACAATTCATTGTTGCTTTAAGCCACTACGTTTGGGGGTGGCTTGTCACTCGGCAGGAGATAACTGAACCAAACATAGAGTTCGATTTTTCCTTTTCACTCAATTTAAGAATCTTTCTCTTTTCGTAGGAGAATTGAATAACTGAAGATAATTGGTCTTTTTTTGTTTTTTTTTTTTTTTGGCCTTGCGGCATCTGAGTTCCCTAACCAGGGATCAAACCTTGGCCCCCGAAGATTTGAAAGCGCCAAATCCTAACCACTGGACCGACAGAGAATTCCCTAATTGGTCTTGTTTTTGACATCTTGTGTTTTCTGTTTCTTTCACTTTTGTGTGAATGAATCGAAGAGAACAACGGCAAATATTTCACTGAGATGGAATATTTTGCAGTGTCTGCCCCGCCCACAGCAATCCCCCCATCTGAGTCGGTCCCACCCTCTGCCTAACAGGAGAGGCCCCCAAAAGCCGTGCTCACTAAAGCTAGGTTACCTGGAAATGGTAACCTGGTCCAGGCCGTGGCTAAAACCTTGTCAGTGGACGTGAGGAGGGTGGGGAGGCACCAGTTGCAAGATAAGATGGGCCTCAGGAAGTCTCATGGATGTAGTACATGAACTTTTCCTACGAGAAGGGCCCCGTCCAGTCAGCTCTGGCTTGGTTAGTGTCTCTTGGACGGCACGGACTGGGGGTCCTGCACCCTGACCCTGCAGTCTCAGCTGCCTGACTCGGTGTTCTTTCTCTTTTAGGTCAGGCACGATTACTATAACCCCAAGAAGGTATAAGATGACGTAAGGAAATCATGAAGAACTGGATAAAAATCCACATCATCAACTTTCTAGAAACTTCTACTAAAGGCTAAATACAAGGGCAACAGGGAGGTGAGTGATCACCATGATCAGATTAGTCAGTTTTGAAGATGTTTGAAGCATTTTAAAAAGATGAAATAGGGGCTTCCCTGGTGGCACAGTGGTTGCGCGTCCGCCTGCCGATGCAGGGGAACCGGGTTCGCGCCCCGGTCTGGGAGGATCCCGCATGCCGCAGAGCGGCTGGGCCCGTGAGCCATGGCCGCTGGGCCTGCGCGTCCGGAGCCTGTGCTCCGCAACGGGAGAGGCCGCGACAGGGGGAGGCCCGCATACCACAAAAAAAAAAAAAATAATAAATAAATAAAGATGAAATATTAGAGGTTGATTTCATCTAGATGTTTTGGAGGATTTGAGAAAATTTATAATCAATGTTTAAATGCATATAATTAATGAATATATATATAGTAAGTGAATATAATCAATGATTAAGAGAATTTGATTACATTTAAAGGTTTGGATGGAAAAGTTGCATATCGATATTCAATGTTTGGGGAACTTTTGGTTACAAAATTAGTGAGTTTAATACATTGATCACGAAATGTGTAAAGAGCAAAAGGGCGTTTCTGGGCTGCTTGCTCTGCACCAGGCACTGTTCTAAGCGTCTTAAATGTATTAATTCATTTAGTCCTCATAGAAAATGTAAGAAGTAGGAGCTACTATTATCCCCAAATAATGGACGATAAAACTGAGGCACAGAGAGGTTGAGAAATCCGACCAAGGGCCCGTGGCTATGCAAGTAACAGAAACAGATATAAACCAGGCAGTCAGGAGATTACCAGATAGGAAAGACCCCACAATATCAACATCTCCCCTTTCTCCTAAGGTGGTTGGAAGTGGGCTTCTGTTATTTACAAATGGGTGTTAACTGAGACCACTGAAGTGGGTGCTGCATGCAGCTTTACCAAAAAGCAGCCCTCAGAACATTCACATCTTGTGCCGCCTCCAGAGGGCTTGGTAGTGGCTTCCAGCCTCTGGTACCTAGAGGTCAGAGATGATGTCCAAAATACTTCACAAGCAGTTGGGCAGGTACAGCCAGGATGCTGCAGTGGTGTCTCACCCTTGTCTGGCTGTGTCCTTTGAGCTCTTGTCCCCTGGGCCTGCCCCCTCCTCCCACTTGGCTTTTCTGTAGTTCTTTGCCCTGATCATCCACTCTGCATTGCTCAGAAACCTGGTTTCTAATGTGCAAGTTTCTATGACCAAAATGTGGCAGCTACTACTTTACTGCTGTTACTCCTCTCTCTTTCTTACTGAAAATCATTTCAATTACAGAAGAAATACATGCTTGGTGCAACACAATCAAATAACAGAAGTGTGAAAAAAAAAAGGAAGATCTCAGCCTCACGCCAAGGTAACCACTGTTACTGGTTAGTATGTCCTTTAAGAATTTTGTCTACACACATAACACTCACTTGCTTTATTTTCCAAAACTAGGATCATACTAATTTTCTAGTTGGACAAATTCTCTATTAACTTAGTGATATACTGTGGGCATTTTCCCAAATGAACATCCCTCTCTACCTCACTCTTTTAAAGGCTACATGGTATTCCAACTATGTTTAAAATAGCACTGTCCAGGTCTTCCCTTGGTGGCGCAGTGGTTAAGAATCTGCCTGCCAATGCAGGGGACACGGGTTCGAGCCCTGGTCTGGGAAGATCCCACATGCTGCGGAGCAACTAAGCCTGTGCCCCACAACTACTGAGCCTGCGCTCTAGAGCCCATGAGCCACAACTACCGAGACCGCATGCCACAACTACTGAAGCCCGCGCACCTAGATCCCGTGCCCCCCAACAAGAGAAGCCACTGCAGTGAGAGGCCCGCACACAGCAACAAAGAGTAGCCCCTGCTCGCCGCAACTAGAGAAAGCCCCTGCACAGCAACGGAGACCATAAGTTAATTAATTAATTAATTGATTGATTGATTAATTAATTTAAAAAATAGCACTGTCCAGTAGAAATATAATGTGAGTCACACAAGTAATTTAAAATTTTCTGGTAGTCACACTGAAAAAAAGAAAATTAAACAAGTGGAGTTAATTTTGCTAATATATTTTACTTAATGCAGTAGGTCCAAAATAATATCCATTCAACATGGAAACAATATATAGTTATTAATGAGATATTTTACAGTATTTTAAAATATTAAATCTCTGAAATACAGCATGTACATTACACTAACATCACATCTCAATTTGGACTAATCACTTTTCAAGTGCTGAGTAACCACACAGGACCAGTGGCTACCATACTGTATAGTACAGACTTCAACTGTAATTTAGCTGTGTGCCTGTTGATGGAACTAGAGACTGCATCTACTTCTTGCTATTATAAGCAATGCTACAATAAACATTCTTATGCTTATCACGTTACACATGCATGTGATTATTTCTGTAGGATAGATTTATAGAAGTGAGGTTTCTAGGTCAGAGAGTTTATGCATTTTGTAGTATAATAGATATAACTAAATAACCCTCTGATAAGGCTAAACCAATTTATACTTCCACCAACAGTACATAAGACTGATCATTTTCCCACACTCCTGACAAATTGGATTGCATGTGCTTAAAATTTTTTTCATCTCTCCCTGCCCTTTTGCATCTGTAAACCAGTTCACTGCATTGCCTCACAGAAGGAGAGATCTATTTCAAAGCTGCATTTTTTTTATTGGCTACCATTTTCAGCCAGATAGAGGTTGTGTTTGGCTGGGTAGGTAACAGAAAACCCAGTGAACATTGGCTCAAATACACAGGAGTTTATTTTCTCTTGATAAAAGAAGTCTGGAGAAAGGTGGCTGCATCTTGGTGGTTGACCCAATAATCAATGATGCCTGCAAAGTTCTTTCTGTCTTTTCTAATTCAACATTCTTAGCAGGTAGGCTTTTCCTGCCTCATGGTTACCAGGTAATGGTCACAAGGTGGCTGCCACCACTCCAGACATCATGTCTGTATCCCAGACAGGGAGGAGGGGGAGGTGGATGGCACTAGCTACTTCTTACCCAGAAGCCACCCAGAATACTTACATGTCATTGGTAAGAACTGAAAGGGTGTCCCAGTTGCAAAGGAGGCTGGGGAAAAGAATAACAGCTTTTTGGCCTATCGTGGAAGGTGGCAAGAGAAAATGGGATTAGCAATGGCTGATTGGTTAGCTAAGAACAGTCCTGCTATACCATCCGCCCCTAAAGATAGGCCTCAGGCTTTAATGTAAAAAATCCCACTCTTGAATCCAGGGCCACCTGTTTCTGGTCCTGGTCACAGTTACCTCTCGCTGCACTCACCAGTCTGGCCTCACCATGCCTAGTTTTTCATTGTAGTGCACTTTGAACCACAAGCCTTAGGGATCCTTCTGGGTCCTGGTTGTGGCTGGATAAGAGGAGCTTCTGGAAAGAGTGCTTGTGATTGGCAGCTTCTGACCTGGCTCCCGGCAATCCCTGCCTCTGCTCTTTGTGCCCTTGTATCACCTCCCCTTGAGTGAGACTTGCTTCTAAGGAACAGAATATGGCAGAGTGATGAGATGTCACTCCTGTGATTAGGACTGTGACTTGTCTTGTTGGTGGTCTGTCTCCATTGCCTTCTCAGCTTGTACCCTCAGCAAGCTGCCATGTTGGCAAGGCCCATGTGACAAGGAACTGAGGGTGGCCTCTGGCTAACAGCCCATGAAAAACTGAATTCTGCCAAAAACCACATGAGTGAGCTTGAAAGTAGTCTTCTCCAGTTGAGCCATGAGATAACTACATCCCCAGCCAACACATTTGACTGCAGCCTGTGAGAGACCCTGAGTCAGAAGACCCAGAATTCCAGACCTACAAGAAGCTATGAGATAACAAATGCACTTGTTTCAAGCCCCTAAGTTTTGGGGTAATTTGTTATGCAGCAGTGCATAGCTGATAGCATGCTGTTGGAAGACTGCCTCCTTGGGAGCAACCAACTCTTATCTCCGTTTCAGTTTCTTGTCCTTCAAAACCTCTCCCCTCCTCACACAACTGTAGGGCAAGGGCAGCTGTGATTGACAGGCAAAGGTAATTTCCAGGCATTCAGAGAGCCCAGAACCCTGTGTACACCTTCCCCATCTTTTCACACTTTCCGATGAGTTCCTTGGGACTTCATCTTGGAAGAGAGGCCAGAGATAGAGATACTTCTATTGCTATGTGGACTCACATTTCTATGAGGCGCATCCCTGGCCTCTCTCTGCACCCCTTGCTGATTCTGCCCCAAGTGGGGAGGTGAGACTTGATCCAAGCATTTGGGGGCAGGAACTGAGGAGGCCCCACCCAGCCCTTTCTGGGCTCTCATGACACCATGGGCCTGCAGGGAGAGTGCGTGCTGGCTGCCCACGACAGGGGTGATATAGGCTTCCCCAGAAGGCTCTGCCCCTGCAGGGGGCAGCCTGCAAGCTGAAGGGGCAATTCAGTTCAGAAGGAGCACACGGAAGCCCTCTGGGTCACTCATCAGCCCTGCCCTCCAATCCAACATGATGAGTAATGCAGTTGGTATTTGATGGGTCCGTCTCTGTGCCTTATTTCTCATTGGTTCCAAGCTTGGCAGGAAAGAGAGGGGTTTTATTTGTTGTTTCCATCTCAAGTATCAACATATGTATTCAAAATAACTGTGCTTTTAAAGGAAGATACAAAACAAGTTGTTTTTTTTTTTTTTTTTTTTTTTTTTGGCGGTACGCGGGCCTCTCACTGTCGTGGCCTCTCCCGTTGCGGAGCACAGGCTCCGGTCGCGCAGGCTCAGCAGCCATGGCTCACGGGCCCAGCCGCTCCGCGGCATGCGGGATCTTCCCGGACCGGGGCACGAACCCGTGTCCCCTGCATTGGCAGGCAGGCTCTCAACCACTGTGCCACCAGGGAAGCCCCAAAACAAGTTTTGAAAGAAAGAAAGGACCAGGCAACTGGGTCATTGTAGGTGGTGGTGGAGGGGTGTTGGGACAGGGGTTGAAGTGTGTGTCTCGGTTGTGCCTTTGTGTCCCTGATATTGGGATGACTGTGAGTGAGTGTGTCTACATCTTTGTGTCCCTCTTAGGGACCAAGGACAGTGAATCTTGCGCCCCACCCCCTTCCAGCTCTTGCTTCCCTCTTATGGGCGGGTCTCCCGTGGGCCTGGGAGGGTTTTAAGCCCGGATGCGGTCTCTTCCCCACAGAAGCCCAGGACCCCAGTGAGACTCTGACCCCACAGAGAGGGTCTTGCTTCTCCAAAGCACCTGCTGGTCAGACCCCACCTGGGACTGCGTGTGGTGGGTGAAGAGCAGCACCCCACAAGCTGCACACCGGCCCCTGCTGCCTCCTGGCATCCCTGATCTCTGTTCAATGTGTGATTTTTTACGATCGATCTTATATCCGGCACAATCAGATTTATGGCTCCTGCATCTTATGAAATTACACAGATGTTGCTGCTCTGCTTCTCTCCAGGACAGTAAAAGGCAATAACATTCTTGCAGATTTCGACAGCAGGCAATTCAATAAAGGGCCATGTATATTTTATAAGTACAATAAAGACAAGGCTCTCTGCCCGCTCTGCGGCCCGCCAGGGCCCGGCCCTGCACTGGGCGGCCGCCCGTGCCCTCTTCCTGTCTGTTTGTCGATCAGGCCTTTCCCACTGTCACACAGGGGAACGGGGAGATTTATCCCCTTTCTGATCCATTATTTAAGTTTGGCTCCAGGGACCCTGCAATGGGGGCTGTTTAAAATTTAAAGGTGTTTGTGGAACTTAATACTTTCCTTCTCCTGATTTGCACTATAAAATTTTATCTATATTTTTGTTGCCCCATAAAACGTTTCTATCTTATCAGGATGGCTTGTCCTTTTATGGGCAAAACCATAAATATCTGATGAGGTGCGGGTTGGCTGAAGGTCTCACAGAGGAGTCCTGGGAGGGGGCAGGAGGAGAGCATCCTGCCCTGCTCTGCCACGGACACCCTGTGTGGCTGGAGGGGACGGGGTACCATACCTCTGAGACTCAGTTTCTTCACCTGTAAAGTAAGGAGAAACATAGCACCCAGGGCTGTTGTGATTCAGGGAGATGTGGCACCAGTAGTGTTTCCTTGGTACCTGGCACAGCATGTGCAAAGGCCCAGAGGTGGGAATAGTAGAGGAAAGGTCTCCATCTCCAGGGCAGGACTGCAAAGTGCCAGGCCAGGCTGGGAGCAAAGGTCTGTGCCAGCTTGGCAGTCACTCAGCCTTGGTGTCCTCATTTATAAGATGGAGACATGAGGTTCCCATCTCATGAGGTGTTGTGTGAATTAATGAGGTAATGTCTGCACAATGACTAGCTCAAGGCCCCCCACACAGTAACCGCTTCACATTTGTCAGGTGTTGCTGTTGTTGTCATTGTGACAAGGCAGGGCTGGGACTGGGGCGAGGCAGGTGAGGTGCCCAGGGAGCAAAATGCAAGGAGACTTCCCTCTAGGAGGTGCACAGGTGCAGGTGGGCACCTGAGAGTGAAGCCGCCTTTCATTTTGCACCTTATGTTCCTCCCTTGCCTCACCCTGGCCCTGCTACCTGGGTCATTTTCATTTTGGCTGGTGGGCAGTCGTGGCTGATCAGGAGCAGGCCCCCCAGATTAGGGGGGTGGGAGCAGTGTTCCTCTTCAATAGAACCAACACCTCCTTGAGGTCTAAGTGTTACTGGAACAAGATCGGACGAATTTTGGTGTTCCCAGGGCCAAGCCAGGCCCATCCCTTTTGTGTGACACTCACTGATACCTGCTTCGTGCCAGGTGCTTGCTGGGCCTGGCAGCATCAAAGAGAGGCAAGTGTAAGCTCCGCCCTCAAGGGGTGCCTGGTCTAGTGGGGGGGGACTGGCACATACTGGCATGGGGGGTTCAGGGGCACAAAAGGGGAGGGGCTTCTACCTCTGTAGAGTGGTGGTGAGAGAAGTCAGGAAAGGCTTTTTTTTTTTTTTTTCATGAGGATCCTAGTTCCCTGACCAGGTATCGAACCTGTGCCCCCTGCAGTGGAAGCTCAGAGTCCTCACCACTGGACGGCCAGGGAAGTCCCAGGAAAGGCTTTTTGAAGGGGTCTCTTGAGCTGGAGCAAGAAGGACAGGTAAGAGTTTGCCAGAGCAGCAAGGACACTCCTCCCAGGGAGGAGCACGAACCAAGGCGTGGAGTGTGAAATGCACCAACTGGCAGGTACCAAGACTGAGGTCAGCGTCTAGCGAGGAACCTGTGTCCCCTGAAACTTCTGGAGGTTAAGGTAGAGGCGCAGGTCCTCAGAGAACGGAAGTGTAGACAGGAGTCAGTCAGTGCCTCCCAGAGCCTGAGCTGGCCGCATCCTGGGGCCACTGGTAGGACGAGTGTCCCTTGAGGTGGGGCAGGTCTCAATACAGAGCCCAGAGCCCAGAGTTGTGAGGCTGGACAGCCTCACTGCTGCAGGACGGCCTCACTCTTGGCTGGGGCCCCGACAGTCTGACTGGAAGGGCTCCACTGTTTAACGTAGTGGTTCTCAAACCTGGCTTCGTACCAGATTGATACAGACCTTTATCCAGTCCCTTTGGCTCCAAGAACTGGAGGGAGGGAAGCAGGATTGGTCAGAGGGTGAAGCTGGGCTGCGATCTAGTTACAACAGAAACCTCAGCTGATCTCAGCAGGAGCTCTGGAGCTGGGATGATGGCCCTTCAGAGTGGCTCCAGGTTTAGGCAAGGAGGCGTGTCTTTTACCTCAGCAGCAGGCGGTCATTGGCTGTGGTCCATCCCGTGGGAAGGAGGCAGTCCCATTGGCCAGCGCTGTCAACAGGCAACCCTCCTGGAAGCTGAGTGAGTGAGGGTCTTGGTCCCGAGCCTCCAGGACACAGCCTCACCTGTCAGTGGGGATGGCTGTGTGCCCATCACAATAAAACACAGACCAGCCACCTCATTCTCTACTATCAATAAAACCAGAAAATAATAAGTGTTGGCGAGGATGTGAAGAAGTTGTGGTAAAATAAACATAACATAAACGTTATCATCGTAACCATTTGTAAGTGCACAGTTCAGTGGCATGGAGTACATTCATAGTGCAAAAGGGGTGTAGTTGATAGGAATGTAAAACGGTGCAGCTGCTATGGAAAACAGCCTGGCGGTTCCTCAAAAGGTTACAAATAGAACTAATCGTATGATCCAGCCATTCTACTTCTGGGTATATACCCAAATGAATTGAAAATAGGGACTCAAAGAGATATCTGTACACTCATGTTCATAGCAGCATTATTCACAACAGCCAAAATGTATAAACAACCCAAGTGTCCATTGATGGACAGACAAAATGGGGAATATATATATATATATATATATATATATATATATATATAAAATAACCTTTAAGAAGAAGGAAATTCCGCCACATGCTACAACATGAATGAAACTTGAGGACATTAAGCTAAGTCACAAATGAACAAACAGTGTATGATTCTGCTTATATGAGGTACCTAGAGTGGTCAAATTCATAGAGACAGAAAGGAGAATGGTGGTTGCCAGGGGCTGGGGAGAGAGATCAAGGAGAATTGTGGTTTGATGGGTATAGAGTTTCAGTTTTGCAAGATGAAAAGAGTTCCGTAGATGGGTGGTGGTGATGGTAACCCAACAATGTGAGTGTATTTAATGACATTGAACTGTACACTTAAAAATGGTTAAGAGGGTAAATTTTATGTTATGTGTATTTTACCACAATTAAAAATAAATTAATTAAGCAACCTAAGTGCCCATCAATAGGTGGGTGGACAAAGAAGTTGTGGTATACATGTGCGATGGAATATTACTCAGCCATAAAAAAGAGTGAGATCTTGCCATTTGTGACAACATGGATGGACCTAGAGGGTGTTATGCTAAGTGAAATAAGTTAGACAAAGAAAGACAAATATTGTATGATTTCACTTATACGTGGAATCTAAAAAAACAGAACAAATGAACAATCATAACTAAACAGAAGTGGAGTCATAGATACAGAGAATAAACAGGTTGTTGCCAGAAGGGAGGGAGTCTGGGCAGGAGAGAAATAGGTGAGGGAGACTAAGATGTACAAACTTTCAGTTACAAAATAAATGAGTCAAGGGTATGAAATGTACAGTACGGGGAATATAGTCAATAATGATGTAATATCTTAGTATGGTGACAGATAGTAACTAGACTTATCATGGTGGTCATTTTGAAGTGTACAGAAATTTAAAAAAATTTTTTTATTGGAGTATAGTTACTTTACAATGTTGTGTTAGTTCTGCTGTACAGCAAAGTGAATCAGCTATGAGTATACATATATCCCCTCCTTTTTGGATTTCCTTCCCATTTAGGTCACCACAGAGCATTGAGTAGAGTTCCCTGTACTATGCTTGCTATACAGTAGGTTCTCATTAATTATCTATTTTATACATAGTAGTGTATATTATGTCAGTCCCAATCTCCCAATTCATCCCATCCCCCTGAAGTATACAGAAATAGCAAATCATTATGTTGTGGACCAGTATTGTAGATCCATTATACTTCAAAAACAAAGAATCAAACAAACAAACAAGCAAACAGAAAAACAGATCAGATCTGTGGTTACCAGAGGCGAGGGGTGGGGGCAGGGAGAATTGGAGGAAGGCAGTTAAAAGGTACAAACTTCCAGGTACCAGATAAATAAGTACTAGGAATGTCATGTACAATATGAGAAGTATAATTAACACTGCCCTATGTTATACATGAAAGTTGTTAAGAGTAAATCTGAGAGTTCTCACCACCAGGAAAAAAATTGTTTTTCTGCTTCTTTGATTTTGCATCTATATGAGATGATGACTGTTCACTAGACTTATTGTGGTGATCATTTATGATACATGTAAGTCAAATCATGATGCTGTACACCTTAAACTTATACAGTGCTGTGCATTAATTATATCTCAATAAAATTGGAAGAAAAATTAATTAATTAATTAATTAAAAAAAAATTCAGACCTGGAGGTTGCAGGAGAAGGAGTGTCCGGGGCATGTCCTCTTCTGGGCAACCCCCCTTCCCAAGCATGTGGTCTCCATAAGAGCAGCTATTTTGTGCAAGGTCATCCTGACCCCTTGAGCTCAGACAATGGCCAAGGGCTGGGCTGTTGTGTCCCTTGGGTGCTCAGCGAACCAGGCACTGAGAGTTAGGAATGCAAAATGGTTTGTTTGAGAGTCGGGCTGTGAAGGGGGAAAGGAGGAGAGGCCTTTCTACCACAGCCCTGTGGAGCCACAGTCATTGGCTGGGGCCACCCCGAGAAGAATATGACCTTGGCTCAAAAGCTGAGGCAGACTTCGAGGATTAGCAGCAGGAGGCTGACAGCTAAGCACCTTCCTTGCAGGGGCAGCAACTTCTTTCTTGAAGGGGAGTCTGAGCAGTGCATCGCCACGTCTGCACAGCTGTTCACCCAAGCGGTACAGGCAGGCAAGGTCTCTTCTGGGACTTATGATCTTGGACCTAGAGACAGTAGAGTGAGGCTCTCTGGAGAGCCAGAGCTGTGACATAGCCAACTCTGGAGCCCTTGGTGGCAGGTGGACTGTCCTGTAGACATATGGCTGAGGGGCAGGGGAGCCAGTTTGTCGTGGGAGAGGAGGGTGAGGCAGGCGTGCAGAGAGAAGAAATGATGAGTTGGGGGGAGGAGCCCACAGCACTCAGTTTGCTGGTGCCAGTTGTTCAGGCTCAGGTGTACTCTGCCCTTTTCAGCTTGGTGGTTCACCATGTTCTTCTCCAAGATTCCGCCAATAAATCCCCCCTTTTTGTTTAACCTAGTAGTTTTACAAAACCACTAGACCCCAGAGTTTTAACCAATACAGGGAGGATGTGCTGGGGCTGGAGGAAGAGGAGGAAAAAGCACAACAGAAATAAGAGGATAGAGAGGAGGCATTGGAAGAGCTCTGCTGAGGGCCGCCCTGCTCTTCCATGGGTCGTCTCTTGGGATTCATCGTGACCTTATCCAGAGTGTGGCTGGTCTTTCCTGGATTCTGGGGACCGATTAGTGGAGGTGCCGCTGGGACCACACCAGAGACTCCCAAAGTGCTCCCCATCTCAAGCCTTGGGGGTCACACTTTTGCTGAATGCTCTTTACCAGTATGCCAAGAAATCTGTTTTTTCCAGCAGAGATTAAGCGAGCACTGAAACCTCACCGTCTATCATCAAACCCTGGAAATGGTCGGAAAAGATTTATAAAGTAAGTTAAGGGACTTCCCTGGTGGCGCAGTGGTTAAGAATCTGCCTGCCAATGCAGGGGACACGGGTTCGAGCCCTGGTCCGGGAAGATCCCACATGCCGCGGAGCAACTAAGCCCGTGCACCACAACTACCGAGTCTGCGCTCTAGAGCCCACGAGCCACAACTACTGAGCCCACATGACACAACTACTGAAGCCCGTGCGCCTAGAGCCCACGCTCCGCAACAAGAGAAGCCTCCGCAATGAGAAGCCTGTGCACTGCAATGAAGAGTAGCCCCCACTCACTGCAACTAGAGAAAAGCCCGTGCGCAGCAATGAAGACCCAACACAGCCAAAAACAAATAAATATTTTTTAAAATAAAATAAAATAAGTTAATTTAAATGGAAGTGTATTCGAAAGCAAGGAAGAGAATGTCCTAAGCAACAGAAACAAACAGGAATCCTTAAAGGAAAGAAGCAGATGAAAGCCACACAGGAGGAAGGAGCCAGTGATGGTCACATTACGTGTTGGGGGAGCTCCTCAAAGGTGGGCAGCAACCAAGAGTCACCCAGCACCCGAGGATGCCGGCACTACAGAGCCACAGCCAGCTCAATAGATGAGGAATGTCACCTAGGAAGCAGATGAGTGAGCAAACGGAAAAGGACTTTGAATTAAGAACATTAGCAGGATCATCAGAGATAAAGGGGAAAATTCCATTCTACAATAATAGGAAGAAGACAAAATAGGCCTTTGTGAAATGCAATCAATTAGTTTGTAAATAAGAACTAGATGACTGTTGGTTGTTAAGTTTGCTGAAGCTTAAATGAATGAGCTGAAATAAAATTTCAGAACACAGCACAGAGAGAAAAAGAGAAGGAAAATATGAAAGAAAAGTTAAGTGACATGGAGACTACATTCAAAAGTACAAACATCTGTCTACTAGAGTTATAGAAATTGTAAAAGTGATACTCCTGCCCCAAAAGATAAATTACCTACAAAGAAATGAGACTCAAATGGACATCAGACTTCTCATCAGCCCCACTGGATGCAAGAAAAAAGGGTAGGAATGGCTTTAATATACTGATCAGAAATAACTTTGAACCTAGAATTCTATACCATCATTCAAATTTCAGGATGAAATAAATAAGTACATAACAGGTACAAGAAAGCAGAATGGATGCTACTCACAGGCCCTCCTAGAACTAACAAAAGACAAATTCCAGCAAGAAGAAAAGTGAAGCCAGAAGGAAGTTGTGGGCTATACGAAGGAATGGTGAGGCAACATAACACGTTGTTAATTTTTAACAAGTTATAGTAAAACATTATTTTATTTTATTTATTTTTATTTTTTTGTGGAATGCGGGCCTCCCTCTGCTGCGGCCTCTCCCGTTGCGGAGCACAGGCTCCGGACGCACAGGCCCAGCGGCCACGGCTCACGGGCCCAGCCGCTCCGCGGCATGTGGGATCCTCCCAGACCGGGGCGCGAACCCGGTTCCCCTGCATCGGCAGGCGGACGCGCAACCACTGCGCCACCAGGGAAGCCCCTAAAACATTATTTTAAATAACAAGCTGGAGGGACTTCCCTGGCTGTCCAGTGGTTGGGACTCCACGCTTCCAATGAGGGGGGCGCAGTTTCCACCCCCGAATGGTGAACTAAGATCCCGCATGCTGTGCAGCACGGCCAAATAAATAAATAAATAAATAACAAGCTGGAAACACAATTCAAATCTAAAAGTGTGTGTGTGTGTCTGCGTGTGTGTGTGTGCCTGTGTGTGTGTGTAGAAGAAAATCAGGAAAATGTCAAATTTTTTGCATTTTTTTCCCTTTAGGTGAATCACATAGACTCTGATGAACTTCAGACATTTAATGAAAACACATGTTTAATAACGGGAATCAACAAGTTAAGGGCAAAATAGTTTTTTTTTAAGAATAACCATGAAAAGAACAAATATAGAATGTATGACAAACTTGTAGAAAAAAATTTTTGATCAACAACAGAAGAAAAAAAGTGTGTGTATGAATAATGAAGAAGGCATGTTTATCAGTTATCTTTTGCTGAGTAACAAAACTATCCCAAAATTTAGCAGCTTTAAACAACAACAAAACAGGACATTACTCTTGAGGACATTACGCTAAATGAAATAAGCCAGATACAAAAAGACAAATACTGTCTGATTTCACTTATGTGAGACACATTGAGAGGTCAAATTCATAAAGTCAGAAAGTAGAATGGTGGTTGCCAGGGGCTGGGGCAGGGGGATGGGGAGTTGTTGTTTAACGGGTTTTGCAAGATGAAAAAGTTCTAGAGATCCGATATACAGCAAGGTGCATATAGTTAACAGTATTGAACTGCACACTTAAAAAGGGTTAAGATGCTAAAACAAAAACCAAAACTAAAAATCAATTTATTTGGCTTCTGATTTTGTGGATCAGTGGCTTGGGCTGGGCTCAGTGAGGCAGATCTGCTGACCTGGGCTGGGCCCACTCATGCATCTGCAATCAGCTGCCTTGTTGGCTGGACACTGGCTGGCATAATATGGCTCAGGTGGAACAGTTTCTCGGCTGCTGATGTAGGCCCTCATCCTCCAGTTGGCTAGCCCTGGCTTGTGCTTAGGGCAACTTCGGGAGTTCCCAGAGTGAGCGTCAGGCTCAGAACAATAATAGTGCTACTCCAATGTGTTCCATTGGTCAAGTAAGTCACAAGATTTCTGCCATCTTATCTTCTGTTCTCCATTTGCCATGCGGTAGTAGCCTGCAAAAATGGGCACAAATTATTTACCTCCCTATTCTTATCCTCATTTTACAGGTAGGAAACTGAGGCTCAGAGAGTTTCAGTGATTTGCTCAAGGTCCCACAGCCAGTGGGGAAGAGAGTAAGGACATGGGACTGGAACATAGTCTGATTCCAAAGCTCCCGGAAAGCAAGATGTGGAAAATCCACACTCCGCATCCTCTGGCCTCTTGAGGTTAAATAGTGCTCCCTTAATTCTTCCTGGCCCCCACGTGGAGTGGGAACACAAAATTCCAGGAGAACTTGACCTTTGTAGGCAGCTGCCTTTTCTTAATGGCCACTTAGTTTCCAAATGGATTCTCTTTAGGAAAATCCCAACTCTGAGTTAGATGAACCAACTCAGCAAGAAGCTTTTGATTCATAACAAGAATGTGTGGAGTTTTGAGAGGTACAGGACTAGGCGACTGGAGGAGGAAGGCCTGAGAGCCAGGAAAAAAAGGGAAGATAGAGAATTAGGAGGGGAAACCAAGATGTGGAAGGAAGGGGATTGAGAAAGAGAAAGAAAGGAAGGAAGGAGGGAAGGAAGATAGAAGTTTAGAAAGAAGAAGAAAAAGAAGCATTTAATTGGAGAGAGAAATTGAGGAAGGAATAAGTATGAGATGTAAAGAGAGAAAACAGAAAAAAATGTCAGAAAGGGAAAGGCAATGAGAAACAAAGGCACAGAACTCAAAAACAGCAACAGAGAGAGATGATATAATAGCACAGAGTGAACAAAAGAAAAACAGCAAGAGAAAGAGGGAGGTGGGTGGGAGGGAGGTGGGTGGGAGGGAGGGAGGGAGAGAGAGCGAGAGAGAAATTGGGAAGAAAGACAGAAGAAGAAGGAGAAAGTAAAAATGAGAAAGGGCCCAACAGATGGAGACAGAAACTGACAGAAAGGATAAGGGGGGACAAAAGACAGAGGCAGGAGGGAAGACAGAAGAAGAGAGGCAGAGGCAAACTTTGCATATTGAGGATGATTTGCTGTCTGCTGGGAGGCTGCCACCCGCTGGTGGCAGCCTCCCCCTCCAGTGGGAACTATCCTCCCCCTCCCCCCATGCCACTGCAGGCAGAACGCTCCCCCCCAACCTCCACCCCTGGTACCAACTAGAAATCAAAGGCGGAGGTATTTGGTGCAAGTATTCCTCATTCAGAACAGAACCATTAACGTATTCTAAAAAGCTTTTTAGCCGTGGCCTGCTCTGCATGTTATTAATTTCTTTATTACAGATCTTGTTATTTTCAGAGGTCCCCGGGGACCCATTAACAACCGATTTTTATGGGAAAGAAGTCGGTTAAAGTGGTGGGAATAACTGTTCCTCAGCTCTGAGTCAGTAATCGGAGTTGCACCGAGGATAATGTAGGCTGTTTTAATTTCTAAAATAGCAACAGTTCAGACATTTAATTGCAGTTTTATGCCCTTTTTTCATGCTGCAGAGTGTAAAATATGTGACCAGTAATATATAACGGCTAACCACTGAGCAATAGACTGCCCAGGCTGCCACATCTCTCCTGAAAAGGGGAGCAGAGAGGAAGGAAGGAAGAAAGGAAGGAAGGAAAGATGGAAAAGTGGAAGGAAAGGAGGGAGAGAGGGGAAAAAAAGAAGACCCTGGGTACGTTTCGCTGAGCTCAAACCACTGTACTGGTTCAGCCCTCTTCACCTCGCACTCTTTCATTCTCCAGCTCTGTATGGTAAATTTGAAAACTTCATTTTTCCCTCCCCTTTTTCCTGTTGCCTCAACGTCCCCCACAAACACGCTGTGAGCACCGGCTCGGGACCACAGGGGACCAAGTGCGCCAGGGTGATAAATTCGGGCCTCCATCACAAGTTCCGCCTCCTTCCCATCCTTCCCTGACCAATGGAATGGACGTAATGAATGCACCAATGAAAACGCACCAATGAAATCCCCTGGCGCCATTTCTCGTGTGTGCCCCCACCCCCTCACCAGATAAAGGCTCTTGTCCCGGGTCCTCACTCGAGCTCTGCTCCCTGGGCGCTCCTCCAGCGTGACCCTGTCTCCCTGTGCAGTGACTTTGTCTCTCGAGGACCTCTGGATATAAGAAACTGTTTTCCTGAGCCGCCCCCGTGTCCCCTCTTGTGGCCGCGCCTGACTGACATCGCCTAAAAGAACCCAGAACAATCTCCTAGCGTGGCAGCTGACATCTAGGAAATCTTTTCCGAGGGAACGCGCGAGCCCCTCCCGTGACGATGGGCGTGTGGTGCCGAGGGGGGCTCAGCACGCCGCTGGGAACCGTTGGGTCTGTGAAGTTGGAAAGCTGCTTGTCCGGGTCAACAAAGGCCACCTCAGCCTAGCAGGCCGTCTTTTTTGGAGCTGCCCGTGACCTGCTGGGCACTCGTGCTGCCGAGGGGACGGTCATTGGAGTCGGACGCCTTGTCTCCACCCCACCCCCTCCCGCCCCCTCGTGCCGGGGAGGCACCCAGGGCCTCTGCGGGCGGCAGCTTCCCAGGTGTCTCTCCTCAGCCGACTCACAGGCCCGGCCGGGGATGGCAAAGCCAAGGCGTTCCGTGAGCTGTGGCTTCAGGGAAACAGGTAACTCTGTGTGGAAGGGGGGTGGACCTTGGCATCGCGGCGTGGCCTCCAGAAGTCCCCGCTCGTGGCCCAGTCTGTTTCTACAAATCCTGGAGCCGGGGCCCATCCCAGGGGCGCCTGAAGGCCCTCAGGCCCCGGGCCCTCCTGGCTTGCGGGATAGGCCTGCCCTCGCCCACCGGGCCGTCCTCCCGGGGCTGCGGGTGCCCTCAGTGCGCCGGTGATGAGGAGGTTTGAAGGGGGCTTACTGTCGGGCCCCATCTGGGCCTGCTGTTCTTATGGGACTAGCGGCCTGACAATCCTTTTGTTTGTAATCCACAGGTAAAAGTAATTCTTTGCTTGTGAGGTAGAATTTACTGTAAGATACTCTGTTAATATAAGAATAGATTTTTGGGGAAGCAGAACACTACAGGACAGAATGCAGGTATCCCTGGTGGTAGCTCTATTCCAGGAAGAGGCCCTCTATCTAAATCCTTTTAGGCAGTTAGTGGGGAGGTCAGAGTTTCTTCCTGAGTCTTTTGGGCCTTGATTGTTTTCAGCTGGAAATAATCTGCATACCAAAGAGACATTTTGGGGTGGCAGATTTTGTTCCCCTGCAGCCTCATTGTAGTAGTTCCCCTGAATAAAGTCTACCTTACCATCAAAACAAACAAACAGACAAAAGCTACTTGTCCCTTGGGCATCACCAGCCTCCATTTCTTTTCCAGTCCCTTCTTCCTGTGGGTGCTAGGCCCCAACCACTAAAAACCTTCTAATCTGTAAGCACCAGGAGAGCTGATAATGCACTAGTTCCCAAGCCTAATACAGTGTCTGGCACATGGTGAAAATTGTTTGAGTGGATGACAAGGGTTTTCATTTTTCTCTTTGGTTCCTGCCATGTTGGCACCCAAGGATGGAGTGTAAGCTCCTTCCATGGACACAGCTCTACCCTCTCTGTGAGCAGGTTACCTACAACTCCCCAGTGTTCTTGATTTTACACAGTACCAGTTGAGGGAGTTTGTGCCTGGGCTATGCATTAACTCCCTTCTCTGAGAACTGCCTCTTGACGCCCAGGGGAGGGCCCCCAGCCATGCTTTCCTGTGTGACTTGTACCCCTAGGCATAGTCGTTGGACCAGGTATGGACACAGGACCCAAGCTGAGCCAATCAGATTCTCTTTTCATGCCATTTGGAGGTTTGACAGCAAATCAGTCTCCATCAATGGCTGAAATGATAACTTGTATATTTATGAACTGTAGAGCCATTATATTCCCTGTGTTACAAAATTCTATTGTTAACTTGGTTAAGCTATGAACACCTCTCCTAGAATCTCCTTCCAGGGAAGAGTTGACTAAAAGAAGAATTGGGAAGTGGAGGTGCAGTAGCTGCCATTATTGTCTGATGGTCTTTGTGGCTAAAAATGGTGACAGATGCTGAGGTATCCAGTGGGTCCCAGTCTGTCCTCCTTCTTTGCTCCACAACCTGTGTTTGTTCCTGTTCACCAAGAGCAATTCCAGGTTCATCATGAGATACTTAGCAATGGACTCATAGGGGAGGTAGCTACCCAGAGGCAACAGTATCCCACAGACCTCCCTCCAAGCCCCACTTGGGAATCCCACTCAGTGCTGCATATGCTTCCCCTCCAAGATTCCACCTTAGCCAAAGCTTCAGGCATATTGTTTAGTGACTTTGCCTCTGACCCTCTAATTCCCACTCTGGACCTGCACTTCCCTAGCTCCATCCACAGCTGTGTCAGGCCTAATCCCTATAATAAATCCATATCCTATAACACTCACAGTGGCTTTGCTTCCCTGACTGAACCCTGACTGATGCAGTTATTAGTAGTGGTGATGCTTCCAGGGGAGCAGAACTGTAAGGATGGGAATCTGACATTGGTTCTCTGAGTAGATTTAGAGGTATTAAGGACACTGTTTTCAGGAGTAAAGGGGATACCGGTGGTCCATAGCATGTGCTGGTGAAGCCGTTATTAAATTATCACCTTTAGACCCCTGGAGTCAAAGCCTATAGAAGGTGAGACTGACCAAACAGCTACTGCCAAGGAACATTTCAGTGGCAATAAAGGGTATAAGGACTGTGAGGTGGAGTGGTTGCTTCTTAGTGCACTGGAAAATTTGGATAAAAAAGGTGATGAGCTTAGGGCTTTAAATTCCCAAATCAAGATCTGGGTCAAGATCCAGAAAGCATTTATATCTGCCCTGAAAGAAAGCCTTATCTCCTGGAGCTGCAGGTTGAGATTTCTGAAAGCCAAACCCAAAGTCTATTCGTGTGGATGGCTGAAGGACAATGCCAACTGAATTCACACCTTGGAAGGTCTCTTATTAAAGTTAGAGGGCTTTGACTGAGAAGGAGTGGGACCCTAAAAACTGGGATGGAGACACCTGAGCAAACTCTGATGAAGATGAGTATCATGAACTCCAAAATCTTACCAATCTTTTTGCCAGTAGAAGCATCCCATCCTCCCCTTCTGAGGAGGTTACTCTCCTGGTACCTGGAGAAACTCTAGTGGCCTCTTGAGGTGATGTTCTTGTTGGGGAAAGGTGATCTTCCTCAAGACCTGCCCCCCACCTCTCATTGCTTCTAGATCTTTTACTAGACTCAAAACATGGCAAGCTTCAGGGGGTCAGGTACAAAGTGTGACCATGAAGAGGCATCATATACACCAAAGAATTGTAAGATGTCTCTAACTTGTATCAATGTAGGATGGACCCAAAGGGTGTTGGATCATGGTGGAAGGAATATAATGTTGGCGCTGGCTGAATTGATTGATATGAATGTACTAAGGGATTCTAGATTCGTTATGGTCATTTGAGTGGCTTTGTATTGGTCAGGGTTCTCCAGAGAAACAGAACCTTTAGGATATAGATAGATTTAGATAAGAGTAAATTTATTATAGGAATTGGCTCACCCAGCTATGGAGACACGGAGTCCCATAGTCTGCTGTGTGCAGGCTGGAGAACCAGGAAAACCAGTGGTATAATTCAGTCCAACTCTGAAGGCCTGGGAATCTGGGGGGCCTGATGATGTCAGTCCCCATCTGAGTCCAATAGCCCAAGAACCAAGAGTGCTGATGTCCAATGGATGTCTCAGCTCAAGCAGAGTGAATTCACCCTTCCTCTGCCTTTTTGTTTTATTTGGGCCCTAAATAGATCAGATGGTGTCTGCCCACATTGGGGAGGGACATCTGCTTTACTTAGTTCACCAATTCAAATGTTAATCTCTTCCAAAAATTCCCTCACAGACTCACCCAGAAATAATAAATGACCAGCTATCTGGGCATCCCTTAGCCCAGTTAAGCTGACACATAAAATTAACCATCAGAGGCTGGGGTGGCTAATAGTTTGCTCAGTTGGTTGGTTGAAACCTGGACCCAAATATGAACTCTTCTGAGCCTAAATGAATAAGGCTGAGATTTCAGAACTTCCCGGATATACTATAGAGGGAGGCATCCAAAAGCTTAGGAAAAGAAGAATGCTAGGATGGATTTATTATATAAGACCTGCTCACCTACCCCCCTCACTATGTCTCCTAGGAGGGTCCAGAGGACTGCTCACCAAGGCTTTGAGAAATACATTAGTTGGGCTTCCTTGGTGGCACAGTGGTTAAGAATCTGCCTGCCAATGCAGGGGACACGGGTTCAATCCCTGGTCTGGGAAGATCCCACATACTGTGGAGCAACTAAGCCCATGCGCCGCAACTACTGAGCCTGCACTCTAGAGCCTGCGAGCCACAGCTGCTGAGCCTGCATGCCACAGCTACTGAAGCCCGCGTGCCTAGAGCCCGTGCTCCGCAACAAGAGAAGCCACTGCAATGAAAAGCCCACGCACCACAACGAAGAGTAGCCCCCGCTCTCTGCGGGTAGAGAAAGCCCTCGCACAGCAATGAAGACCCAACACAGCCAAAAATAAAAACAAATAAATAGATTTTTTAAAAAAAGAAAAAAAAAGAAATACATTGGTGAGGGGAGTCCCAGCATTCTGAAGAGCTCTGTAATGTTGATTCTCTGGAGGACAGGAATTACAGTGGGAAATGACGCCATGAAACTGAGCTCCTTGAATTCAGTGGGGACGATGGGATCCCAGGGAGGCACTTAACTGACAGAGACAAGGTGGGTGTGACTACCACAATTCAGAATAGTCTGACCTGAAGAATGTTTTAGCTGTGGCTCTTTGACTGTGGTGTCCCTAGGATTGAAATAGATGGGCAGCCTACAAAAGTCTTACTTGATTTGTGTAAACCAAAAGCTCTAGATCTGGTGAACAGAAGTCTGGCCTGAATCAACACAATAGAGAGCTGCATTCTCCAAACCTGTTTCTAGATTTGAGCCATTTCATACACCCCAAACCCTTTGAATAATGGGCAGACACTTAAGGAAGGAATGCTACACTGACAAAAATGTATACTGTAGCTCTTTTTAATTTTTTTTTTTGCATTACACGGGTCTCTCACTGTTGTGGCCTCTCCCATTGCGGAGCACAGGCTTCGGACGCGCAGGCTCAGCGGCCATGGCTCACGGGCCCAGCTGCTCCGCGGCATGTGGGATCTTCCCGGACCGGGGCACGAACCCGTGTCCCCTGCATCGGCAGGCGGACTCTCAACCACTGCGCCACCAGGGTAGCCCTCTTTTTAATTTTTATTATTATTTTTATTGAAGTATAGTTGATTTACAATGTTTTGTTAGTTTCTGGTGTACAGCAAAGTGATTCAGTGATTATATAGATATAATCTCCCGAACACCCAATTTATCCCTCACCCCGCCATAACTCTTCTTTAACGTACTGGAACTCTTCCTCCTCGCCTTCCCTAAAGGGACCAGCAGCCATTTACCAGGGTGACTGTGCATGGGGGAATGGGAAATAACCAGACTTTTGGGGATCACTGTATGCTAAGGAACCCAAAATGACATTGTGGCCTACCAGCTATAAAGGGGATTATGGTAATTGGGTGATTAATGGAGTTTTGGCTTGAGTCAGTTTCCATGTGGACTCAGTGGTCTCCAAAACAATGCTGTGGTTATCCACATCATCATATCACATCACTTCATCATCAAGTGGAAGTAGTTTATACTAGATTGGGCTTGATGGGTCTCGAAGGCACAAGTAAGTTGGATGAGTATGTAGCTCTTCTGCTGTTTTGCTTTCTCCCCTTTAGTCTATACCTACATTCTTATGAGAAGTTTCCCAATGACCAGTTAACAGAGGAAGAAAATATTGAGGATTTGAAAATGATTATGCATGACATGCAGGAACCACCTAAAAGTGGGCCAGTGTGGCACTAAGGCCCTACTTTGGGGTGGTTCTGAAGAGCAGTGGTGAGACAGAAACCTTCCAGTGGGCAGGTGAGCAGTACACTCCATTGTTCGCCTAGCCTGGAAGGAGAAATGGCAAGAGGCACAGATTTACAGTGATTAATAAAAGTTAATTGCAGGAAGTGGCAAACGGTTTGGCTAGATGGTCAGGGACTTGGAAATAACAGAATTGGAAAATTGGTGACAAAGAGATCTTGGAAAGAGCTATGTGAATAAACTTCTCCAAATTGTCACACTGTGTGAAGATATTTGTGTCCCATGTAAATGCTCATTAAAGAGCAACCTTAGTAGAGAAGGATCTTTATACTCAGATGGACAAGATGACCCATTCTCTGGATTCCAGTTAGCCTCTTTCCCCAGCCACTTTTGTTCTTGCTCAATGGACTCATGAACAGGGTAGCAATGGAGCAGGAATGGAGGTTATACATGGGCTCAGTAACATAGACTTCCATTGAACAAAACTGATTTGGCTACAGTTGCCACGAAGTGCCCAATCTGCCGACAGCAGAGACCAACACTGAGCCCTTATATGACAGCATTCCACAGGGGAGCAGCCAGCCATGTGGTGATAGGGTGGTTACAGTAGACCACTTCCAACATGGAAGGGGCAGCACTTTGTCCTCACTAGAGTAGACACTCTGGTTGTGGATTGGCCTTCCCTGCTCACAATGCTTCTTTCACAACCACCTTATCTGCCGTCATGGTATACTACACAGCATTGCTTGTGACCAGAGAACTCATTTTACAACAAGTAAAGTAAGGTGGCAATAGGCTAATGACTCATGGTATCCGTTGGTCTTATCATGTTCCCCATTACCCTCTAGCAGCTGGCTTGATAAAACAATGAAATGGCCTTTTGAAGACTCAATTACGACACCAGATGAGTGGTAATACCTGTGGGCCCAAGGCAGAGTCTTCCAGGTTGTGGTATATGCTCTGAATCATTGTGACCAATATGTGGTATCATTTATTCCATGAACAGGATTCAAGGTCCTGGAATAAAAGAGTGGACATGGGATTGGTTCCTCTCACTGTTATCCCAATGGTCCAATAACCATTAAGATGATCATGTGGCTTTTGTCCTTTATTCTATTAATATGGTGTATTACGTTGGTTGGCTTTCATATGTTGAACCAACCTTGCACTCCCATGATAAATCCCACTTGGTCATGGTGTATAATCCTTTTTCAGTTGATAAATTTGGTTTCCTAGTATTTTGCTGGTATTTTTACATGTATATTCATAAGGGACATTGACCTATAGATTTTTGTGTCTGGTTTTGGTATCAAGATAATACAGGCTTTATAGAATGAGTGGGAAGTGTTTCCTCCTCTTTTATGTTTTGGATGAGTTTGTGAAGGATTTGTGTTAATTATTCTTTAAACACTTGGTAGAATTCACCAGTGAGGCCATCTGGTCCTAGGTTTTTCTTTGCAGAAAGTTTTTGATTACTAATTTAGCCTCTTTACTTGTTACAAGGTCTATTCAGATATTCAGCTTTTTAAAAAAAAAAAGCCCATTTCAGTAGTTTGTGTCTTTTTAGGAGTTTGTCCATTTCATGTAGATTAATTTGTTCATAGTATTCCCTTATAATCCTTTTTATTTCTATAAGGTCAGTGGTACTCTCTCCTCTTTAATTTCCGATGTTAGTAACTTGAGTTTTCTCTGGGAATGGGACTTTGAAGGGGCACCAACTCCTTCCAATAGCTGCCAGCCTGCTGCTTTTTACTGTAATTACAGTGAAAGGGCAACTGCAGAACCAGGGAGGGGGAGATGAGAATAGTGAAAGTTAAAATGCCATAAAGGTTGCTGTTATTACTGATATTCAGCTATTGGTTTTTTTAAAAAAAATAATAAATGCTCCCCAGATTGCTACAAGCCTTTGGTTAATTTCCAGAGTTCTGAAAAAGTTGTTCCTGACAATTTTTACTGGTGTTTTCACTACTTTTATGGAGAAGGGAATTTTCAGAGGTCCTTACATTGTCATTTTTGCTGATGTCACCCCTCTTTTTTCTTAGAGGTACATAAAGTAATAGTGTTTCTTACAATTGATGACATCTTAGATTTGATAAAATATTGTAAGTCTTAGCTGTAAAACACAACTAACTACGTAATGGGAGAGTTAAAAATAAGGTGACACTAAATGCTAGGCAATAAAAAAAAATAGATTATGGGCTGATATATTAATTAAATATCTTAGTCCTTATATAATTATGGAAAATGATAGAGATCTTGATTATTAATTCCTGACTTTGTCACATCAATTATTTATGTTAAGATGTAAGGGTAATTATTCAGATAAGGTAAACAGAATATGTAACTTATGAACCAATAAAAGGGAAAAGGGAAAATTAATTTAGTGGAAGGTAGGAAAGAAGGAAGGGACAAAGGAAAACAGTGAAGAGACACACAGACACAAAATAGATGTTATAAATAATCTCAAAATAATAATCACAATAAATGTAAATAAAATTCACCCATTGAAAGATGGAATTTTTCAGATTGGTTTAAAAATTCAGCTATATATCTTGTTTATAAGAGATACACCTAAAGGAATGAAACGGGTTGTAGTAAATGTATAGAAAGACATATACACTAATAAGTAGATACTAACCAAAAGAAAGCTGGTATAGCAATGTTAGTACTAAACAAAATAAACTTTAAAGAGCAATATTAAGAAAAGTGGGTGATAATTAATGATGAAAAGAACAATTTCCCAGGAAAATATAACACTGAACTTTATGTAGCCTAGAAGGCATTAAGCAAAAATGGACAAATCCCCAGTAATACTAGGAGATTTAACACATTTCAGATGGAATAAAAAGAGAGAAAACTAGTAAGGATAAAGAAGATATAGAAGACTAGATAACAGAATTAACAAACAATATAAAGAATTAACAAGCAATAAACATGTAGAATTCTCAATGTAGCAAATGGAGAATATACATTCTCTTCATGCATATGTGGAATGTTTATAAATATCAACCATTCTATCACATAAAAGAAGACTCAAAAAATAACAAAGAAGCACTATCTAAAAGACCTCATGAAATTAGAATTTAATAATAAAAGGCTAGCCAGAGTGGGAAAGCATGCCTAAATAACTAATGGATTAAAGAAGAGATTATAACATGAATTACAAATATTTATAACTGAATAATTAAAACTCTACATGTCAAAAGTTGTGGGTTGCTGCCAAAGTGGAACTTTAAAACTTATAGCCTTAAAATAACTTTAATAGAAAAACCAAAATGACTAAAAATAATTGAACCACATTTTCAATTCAAGAAGATAGAAAAGTGAACTAGAAGATAAAAGAAGCAACAGAAATTAGCAACAAAATCAAGTTAATTCTTTGAAAAGACTAATAAAATAGACAACTTCTGGCAAGGCTGATGAAGGGAAAAAAGAATTTTTTTAAAGGGACATAAGTACAGACACTGTAGAGAAGAAAAGGGTCACAAGGGAATACTTTCAATGCCTCTATGCTAGTGCATTTAGAAACTTGTATGATATAGATACCTTGTTTAGAAATCTAAAAAATGATCAGCTTCAGAAAAAAATAGAAAACTCAAATAGACCTATAACCGTTTAAGAATCTGACCTACAATGAAAACATCAGAATTTGGATATTTTTCAGGTGAATTTTACCAAAATTTCAATGAATAGGTAACTACTGTTTTATTTAAGCTGTTGCATGAATAGAAAGAGAAACAAATCCTCACCTCCATCTCTTTTCTTGTGACTGAGATAACCATGATACCAGAATTGGGAAAAAACAGTGTGAGAAAGAAAAATGATAGAACAATCTCATTTTGGAACACAGATACAAAATTCCTTTTAAAATGGCAAAATGCATCTTAAATTTCATACTAAAAATACACCAAGACTAAGTTGAATTTATCTCAGGAAAACAAGGATGGCTTAATATTAGTAAATCTATTGGTGCAATTCACCACGTTAATAGATTAAAAAATAAGATCATTTTAAATCTCAAAAGATGAGAAATAAAAATAAAATATTTAAACTCTTAGAGAACTATGAATATAAAAAAACCTTTAAATCTGATATAGTGAACTTACCAGAAATCTACAAAGATATTAAGTGGTGAAATATTAGAAGCTATCCCTTTGATTTTATACTGAAAAGAAATATGTGCAACACCAAAGACATGACGGAAATAATTGATAAGCTGGACTTCATTAAAACTGAAAACGTTTGCTCTGCGAAGAAAATATCAAGAGAATTAGAAGACAAGCCACAGACTGGGAGAAAATATTTGCAAAAGATACAGCTGATAAAGGACTATTATCCAAAAATATACAAAGAACTCTTAAAACTCAAAAATAAGAAAACAAGTTGATTTTAAAAATGGGCAAAAGACCTTAATAGAGACCTCCCCAAAGAAGATATACACATGGCCAATCAGCATATGAAAAGATGTTCCACATCATATGTCACTGGGAAAATACAAATTTAAAAAATAAGATACCACTAGACACCTATTAGAGTGGCCCAAATCCAGAACAGTGATAACATCAAATGCTGATGAGGATGTGGAGCAACAGGAACTTTTATTCATTGCTGGTGGGAATGCAAAATGGTACAGCAACTTTGGACGACAGTTTGGTGGTTTCTTACAAAACTAAATATGCTCTTGCCATACGACTCCGTAGTCACACTCCTTGGTATTTAGTCAAAGGAGTTGAAAACGTATGTCCACACAAAAACCTGCACACAGATGTTTATAGCAGCTTTATTCATAATTTCCAAGATGTGGAAGCAACCAAGATGTCCTTCAGTAGGTGAATAGATAAATAAATTGTGGTATTTATAGAATGGAATATTATTAAGTATTAAAAAGAAATGAGCTATCAAACTATAAAAAGACACAATGCATATTGCTAGGTAAAAGAATCCAGTTTGAAAAGGCTATGTACTGTATGATTCTAACTATATGACATTCTGGGAAAAAGCAAATCTGTGGAGACAATAAAAAGATCAGTGGTTGACAGGGGTAAAGAGAGGGAGAGATTTTTTTCTTAAGGCAGTGAAAATACTCTGCATGATATTATAATTATGGACATAGGTCATTATACATTTGTCCAAATCCATAGAATGTACAACAAGAGTGAACCCTAAGGTAAACTATAGCCTTTGGGTGATTTTGACATGTCAGTGTAGGCTTATCCTTGTTAAAAAAAAACACGTGTCATGCTGGTGACTGATGTTGATAATGGGAGGGGGCTGTCCATGTGTAGGGGCAAGGAGTATATGGGAAATCTCTGTACTTTCTTCCCAATTTTGTTGTAAACCTAAAACTGCTTCAAAAAAATAAAGTCTCTTAAAAAACAAAAGAAAAATACGAGGCATAGGGAAAAAAGGAATAAATTTGACACTTTTGTAAGAAAAATCTATTGAGCTAAGTACTGGGGGATACAGAAGTAAGCAAAACAGTTTCTACTCTTACAGAGTTTACATCCCAGTGGAGGAGGCAGACAAAAACAAACCAATTTATAGTATGTCAATTCTAAAAAGAAAAAAGGGGGGAGAAAGAAAGAGGACTGTGTGTGTGCATGTGTGCACACAGGGGTCAGGGAAGGCCTGACTGATTAGATATTTGAGCAAAGACCTGAGGTTGTGAAGGAGTAAACCAGTTGGGATAAGGGAGTTCCAGGCAGAGGGAATAGAAAATGGCAAGTGGAGGCAACTTTTATATGTTGTATATCCAAAGTATACACATTATCAGAACTAATAAGAGAATTTAGCAAAGTTGCTAGATACAAGATAAATATTCAAAAACCATTGGGGTTCCTATATAGCAGCAGCATCCAATTTGGACATAGAATGTGAAAAGGAAAAAGATTTCATTCACAATGGCAACAAAATCAACATAACTATGACTAAAAGTAACAGAAGATACACAAGACCTATGTATAAAATAAATTATATATCTTTGTTGATCTAATAAAATCTACTAAATAATATCTAAATATATGGATTATGTTTATGAATGGAAAAACTCAATATTGTAAAGATAGTAAGCCTCCACAAATTAATGTAGAAATTAAATGGAATTCCACACAACATTGTAAATCAACTATACTTCAATAAAAAAAAAAAAAAAGTAAATGGAATTCCAACCAAAGACACAGCAAGGTTTTTAAAAGGAACTTGGTAAACTGATCTTTTTGGATAAGGGCCAAAAAGAGCTAAGACAGTTTTGAGGAGGAAGAACAAGGGGACAGGGAGGTACTTAGCCATACAGTATTAGGATGGCACTAGCTGCTGAAACAAACCTCAACATGTTTAAGGCTCAAATGTGATAAAACTTTATTTCTAGCTTGTTTAAAATCCAGATCTGATGTTCCTGATCAGTGGGCAGCTCTCCTTCAAGCAGCAATTCATAGACCCAGGCTTCTTCCATTTTAGGCTCCCATTTTTCAAGGTCATCATGCATATTTGCATCAAACTGGCAGAAGGGGAAAGAGAAGGATCATGAATGGGAGGTTTTATAAGCAATGCCTAGGAATAGTATACATTGTTTCCATTCACATCATTGGTCAGAATTCACCCACCTACTTGCAAGGGGGGCTTGCAAGGGGGTGCTGTGAGATGGAGCCCAGCTGTCATCCTAAGAACAAGAAAAAAGAGGTGTAGCAAAGAGTGAGCCAGTCTTTGTCACATCTGCCATGTATCAAGATTTCTTATATATAAATGTAATCATCAAAACTGTAGTGGCACAGGGATAAATGAATAGATCAACAGAACAGAAAGCAGAACCCAGAAACTGACTTACTCATGTATAAGAAGTCTGTATATGACAGTGCTCACTTCACAAATCAGTGGGGAAATGGGAAACCATGTAACATAGGGTGCTTGAACAACTGGCCGTCTATATAGAGGCCAATAGAAAATAATATATAAATAATAATAAATATATGGAAGCCCATATATAAAAATCTAGGTGACTTGAAGGCTAAATGTAAAAAAGTAGGGACTTCCCTGGTGGTGCAGTGGTTAAAAATCCACCTGCCAAGGTAGGGAACATGGGTTCGATCCCTGGTCAGGGAAGATCCCACATGCCGCGGAGCAACTAAGCCCATGTGCCACAACTACTGAGCCCGCGCTCTAGAGCCCACGAGCCACAACTACTGAGCCCGCGTGCCACAACTACTGAAGCCTGTGTGTCTAGAGCCCATGCTCTGCAACAAGAGAAGGCACCGCAATGCGAAGCCCGCCCACTGCAATGAAGAGTAGCCTCCACTTGCTGCAACAAGAGAAAGCCTGCGTGCAGCAACGAAGACCCAACGCAGCCAAAAAAAAAAAAAAAAAAAAAAAAGGCAGGCTAAAAATAACTGGAAGAAAGTCTTAGAGAATATCTTGTGGTGTTGTTTAGGAAAAGATTTCTTAAACATGGGGGAGAGAGCAAACGAGGAGGGGTGGGAGGAACGAGAACCAACCATGAAGGAAAAGAGTGATAAATTTGTCCTTTCTGCTCCATTGTTTTGCCTATTCCTGTGCCAAAACCACCATATACAAAGGCATCCTAAGTTTAAAATATTTAAAAACCACAAAGTGGATGAATATATTTTCAAAATTAAAAAACTGTAAAGGATTAATATTCAGATTATATAACTTCTTCAATTCAATAAGATAGAAACAAACAACCAGCAGAAAAGTGGACAAAATACATCAACAGCTAATATACAAAGGAGAAAATGGAATTTCCCATAAAAATGAAAAGATGCTCAACTTCACTAATAATTGGGGAAAGACACAAAAATGATCAGCAATAAGACACCGTATCAGATCCATCAAATGGGCAAACATTTAAAAGTCTGGCAGTACCAAGTATGTATTAATAAAGATGTGGGGAAATGACTCTTGCAAACTGCTGGTGGGAGGGCAAATTAGTAAATTAGTGCAACAACTTTGGAGAGAAATTTGGAAACACAGCTTGACAATGTACACATCCCAGGACCCAGCAATCCCACTCCCTGCTATATTAATCAGAAATATTTTGCTCTTACACACAAAGAGACATGCACAAGGATGCTCATTGCAGGATCATTTGCAATTGCATAAGAAATAAGAAAGTAATCTGTACATCTACCAATAGTGGAGGAAATTTAAAAATTATGGTGTTTTCATACAATGGGTTACTCTTCCTCAGGTAAAAATGAATGGACCAGGACTACATGTATCAACATAAACAAATCTTATAAAACAATGTTGAATGAAAGCAAGTTGAAAATGATTCCATTTATGTAAATATGTACATAATGATATGTGAAACTTATTTAAATATTAAAAATATATAAAATACTATATTTTAATGGACACCTCTATAGTAAAAGTATAAAAATGTGAATAGCAGATACACACCAATTTAGAATAGTAGTTACCTATGGGTAAGTAGCAGTGAAGAAAGTAATGAAAATGGATCAGGAGGAGGGCAGAATCAGATAGACATAATACTATGGCAAAATGTTAATGATTGCTAAATATGGGTGATGAGCAGAAGGTTTTTATTATATTACTCTATTCTTTCATATATATGAAATATTTTATATTTTAAAATTTAATAAAATAACTTTTAAAAATCCCAGGGAAGGAGTCTAATTGGCCTATCCTGGGTCAGCTGCCCATTTTTGGACCAATCAACTGAGTCATGGAAGAACATGGCTGCTCTTGCTCTAGCCATGTATTGGAAGGAGGCTGGGGATGGAGATAGTGTCCTTGAGAAGGGAGGGGAGCTGCACAGACAGAACCAAAGATACCCACTGAGTGCTGGTCCCGGGGGCATAAGCAGCCAAGATATATGGGAAATTAACCAGGGTACACATTAGAATCCCCTAGGAGCTTCTTTCAGGACTCAAACCCAGACCTGCTGAGTCAGAATTTTCAGGCATTCACATTTCAAAAAAGCCTTCCTGTTGGTTCTGATGGGAAACCCTAGTTAAAGAAAATCACGTAAGGCCTTGGGTTCAAACCACCAAGTTGAAGCCCCTGGCCCAGGCGAGTGGGCCTTTATGCACTAGGTAAAATAGGGACTTCTTCCCTCTTAGAGTCAGCCTGTGGACAAAGGAGAGGACGCACACAGGTGGACTGGTTTCTAGGAAAGCCCCACTCCCAGGTTTCATCCTTCAGTAAGTAATACCCTTGGCCTGAACCACCCGCCTTGGTTCCTCTGGGGTTTGGCTTTAGGAGGTAGGTTAGTGAGGAGAGGGACTTGAGCTTCCCTTAGAGGCCAAAAGTTTTAATGTTGGTGATTTTCCAAAGCCCCTTTGCATGGTTTAAAATGACAATAGTAAAAACAATGACTTGCTAATTGCCGGATACTGTGCAGAAATGATTCGTCCAAAGTCCTAAGCTAGGGGTTGGCAAAGTCAGGACTCAAACCCAGGTCTGTCAGACTCCCAGATCTGTGCCCTGGGGAATCTTGGGTCACTGAAGATTCTTCATGGTATGGCAGCGACTGGCCTTCTCTCCTTACTGCCTGCTCTTGACACCCCAGAGTACACTCATCTCCAAGCACACCAAGCACGACCTGGTGGTGGTGATGATGCTGTCAGTGGCTTCACACCCTTCTTATTGTTGCCCTCTTTGCATGGTGTCCCCTGAGTATCCTTTCTACCAAACCATCTATGTGGCAAGTCCTCATGGGTCTTCAGGGCTTTGCAAAATGTATTGGGTAGGCCAAAAGGTTCATTTGTTTTTTTCTGTAAGATGGCTCTAGTAGCACTTAGTTGTCTTTAACTTCATTCGAAACAATTTTTTTAGATTGTATGTGACAGCTGTCGTATCAGCGTGCATTTAAAAAAAAAAGACTTATCAAAATTGGTGAATTTTTGTGTAGCCATTTTAATACTGAAGATGGAAGAAAAAAAGCAACATTTTCAGCATATTATACTTTATTATTTCAAGAAAGGTAAAAACTCAACTGAAACGCACAGAAAGATTTGTGCAGTGTATGGAGAAGGTGCTGTGACTGATTGAACGTGTTACAAGTGGTTTGTGAAGTTTTGTGCTGGAAATTTCTCGCTGGATGATGCTCCACGGTTGTGTAGACCAGTTGAAGTTGATAGCGATCAAACTGAAACAATAATTGAGAACAAGGAACGTTATACCACGTGGGAGGTAGCCTACATACTCAAAATATCCAAATCAAGCATTGAAAATCATTTGCACCAGCTTGGTTATGTGAATCGCTTTGATGTTTGGGTTTCACATAAGTTAAGTGAAAAAAACCTCTTGACCATATTTCCACATGTGATTCTCTACTGAAATGTAATGAAAACATTCCGTTTTTAAAACAAATTGTGACGGGCGATGAAAAGTGGATACTGTACAACAGTGTGGAATGGAGGAGATTGTGGGGCAAGCGAAATGAACCACCACCAACCACACCAAAGGCCTCTTCATCCAAAGAAGGTGATGTTGTGTAAACGGTGGGATTGGAAAACTAAACAATTAATTCCAACAAGTACTGCTCCCAGTTAGACCAACTGAAAGCAGCACTCGATGAAAAGGGTCCAGGATTAGTCAACAGAAGACGCATAATCTTCCATCAGGATAACGCAAGACCATATGTTTCTTTGATGACCAGGCAAAAACTGTTACAGCTTGGCTGGGAAGTTCTGATTCATCCACCGTATTCACCGGACATTGCACCTTCGGATTTCCATTTATTTCAGTCCTTACAAAATTCTCTTAATGGAAAAAATTTCAATTCCCTGGAAGACTGTAAAAGGCACCTGGAATTGTTCTTTGATGAAAAAGATAAAAAGTTTTGGGAAGATGGAGTTATGAAGTTGCCTGAAAAATGGCAGAATGTAGTGGAACAAAAGGGTGAATATGTTGTTCAATAAAGTTCTTGGTGAAAATGAAAAATGTGTCTTTTATTTTTACTTAAAAAACCAAAGGCACTTTTTGGCCCACCCAATACACTACTGTTGGTTGCTTACCTCTCATCTCCCCCATTCCACTGTGCACTCCCAAAGGTGGGCACCGATTTACTCATCTCTGTATCCCGAGTTGATGAGCAGAATGTGAGGGGATGAGTGAATACACAAATGAGGGAATGAATCAATGGTAATGGCGATGGCAAGCAAATGGTAGCAATGCAGAGGAAGGGAGTGCAGGGCCTGCAACCACAGGAACAATGATGTTGCTGTGTGATGGTGCTAGGAAGATGGTAACCATGGCGACACTGATGGTGAGGCCTGTTTAGACAGTACAAGTGCTGCCCGCTGTCCATGCCAAACCTGACCCACTCAGTGGCCAAACAAGATGATGAGTACAAGTAGCAACTGTTGTCCTGCTCCCTGCTCTAAGACCCCCGCCCAGGGCTGAGTTTCACAGTGGTCACACCCTCTTCTTGAGTGACCCATGAGACTCTAGGAACACTGTGTTGGGGGCAAGGAGGTCCAGCCTGCCTGGTTGTGGGTATATGTGCACAGGCAAGAAGCAGTAGGATGGGCAAATGTATAAGGTGTGATTTGTGCTAAGGACAATCTTCGTGTGTGCACTCGTGCCTGCTGCGAGTGTGTTAGGGGAAGAGGGACAGTTCCATATATGTGTGGGGGGCACGGCCAGATGTGTAGAGGGCTGAGTGTGTGGGAAGGGGGGG
>NC_041222.1:899241-925564 GCF_002837175.3 Physeter macrocephalus
GGGGCTGCGGGCCGGAGACCCTCGGCCCCACAGCGTACGGGGTGGGGGGGTTGGGGTGGGGGGGGCTCTGCCCATCCATCGCCCGGAGCTCAGCCAGCGAGGCGGATATCACAGTCACAGGGGCTCGGCTCGCAGATCTTATCCTCTTCATTTCCGCCTGAGCCAAGCCGGCCCGCACTAGCTCCCTGAAGGCTCCATCCATCATCATGGGGGGAAAGATGAGGGCTGGACGGGGGTGGGGGTGGACTCTCAGATGGCGAGGAGAGGGAGGGGGTGGCGGGAACCAGAAGCACCATCGGACACCCGAGAAAGGCATCGGGGCAAGTTGGCGGGTGTGGGCATTTCTGGACCTGCTCTTCCCTGTGGGAGAGGAGATGCTCTCTCGGCCCTGGCCGGGATGAGGGACAGCGGCTGGACTCAGCTCTAGCCTGGAACACCACGCAGGTTGCTGGGGTCCGGATCGCTGGTGCCTGGCCTCGCTCTCCCAAGCTGGGGGGCAGTGTGGGGAGGGAGCGTGTCTCTATTCCAGCCCTAGGGAGAGTGGTGTATTAAGCGCGGGGCCGCACCTGGACCCTCCGAGGTGGCTCCGGGCTCGGGCGGCGCAGTGGGGGGCGGGCGCCCTGAAGGGAGGCCTTATTTCATTTCCCCGCACTGCTGAGGTTTCTGCGAAGTGTCTCTCTCACCTCTTTAAATTTTATGGCGCTTGGCTTGTGGCCGCAGGCCCCGCCCCGGGCAGGAAGTGGGTGCTGGGTTTGGGAGCCTCCCCGGCCAGGGGGTGACTCCACCAGGCAGGGCGTGGGTCAGGCCCGGGGCGCCCGGACTCTGCGGGGCGGCCAGCCTGCAACCCCCCTCTGGTTCCCCCGGGCCTTCCTGGAGGGGGTCTGGATTGTCTGGGCCCAGGGGTAGGGTTTGCCTCGTAGCTTCTCAGGCCTGGCCCTGCCCCCTTTTCCAGGCTCCTTCGTAGGCCACACCTCCCTCCTCCAGCTCCCTGTGAGTGTTGGGGTGTGCGGGGTCGAGGAGGGATCCTGGAAGAGGGAATAAGAGGAGCAGAAGTGGATATCAGCCTTGGGGCCCCGATCTCGGTCAGGTACCCCGGTGCAGTCTGCAGATGAGGCAGGTGAGCTCTGGTCCCTGATGGATGGGCCTGGCACCTGCTGGGAGATCAGGTTGGGGGCTTGAAATGAAGGGAGGGGGCATGGGGAGGCAGCTGGGCCCCAACACTTCCCTCAGGAGCCTGCTATGACTCCTTACCAGGATCAATTAGTGGGGGCGGGAGTGTGGTCTTGCCCTGGAGGGGATGAAGGAGAACAGGAGATGAGTGTGAACAGGTGGGGGTCTTGAGGGAGGAAAGAAGTGTGGGCAGAAGGGCGTGGAATGTCCAAGGACCCCATTAACTGGGGGAGGCACTGCCCATAGACACCCAGCCAGTTAGAGTCAGGATTTGAACACAGTTATGTCTGACTCCAGAGCCCCTTTTTAAGATTTGTAATCATCACCTTGATTTCTCTACAGTTTACTTATTGATATAGCCCCAGACTACCCAATCAAGCAGCCACAGACATAACTTTGTGACAAGCACAAAACCAGAAGGAAACAAAAAGCACAAAACAGAAATTTGGCTCCACTGGCCGGGGAGGTGTGGAGCCAGTGGCCCAGCAGGGAGAGACACCAGCTTCCCAGATTGCCCCTTGTAGGGGGCTCTGGGACACCAGGGCTGGTTCAGTTCAGAGCAGGGCGTGGGAGTCGGGGGCAGAACTGCAGCTGGAACTGCCCACCTGGTGGTTGAAGCCTGCTGAAAAAGGCTTTGAAACATTCTTTTTCTGCGTTGACCTGGAGAGGACATGTCCTGGATAGCACGCTCCAGGGAGCTCAACCACCAGCATCTGTATGAGGAAAATTGGTCACCTCCACATGACGTGGCAAGGGTCTGTTGTGGCCGCCCCTCCCCTACTCCCACACCTGCTCCTGGCTAGCGCTCCTGTCTTTTCAAAATCCTCACAGCCAATCTCTCACCGAGTCCTACAGATCTGCCCTTCTAAACATCTCTCAAATCTGTCCCCTTCTCTCTTACCTCTGCCACCTCAGTCATCGTACTCCTTACTGTGGTCTCTCCTTGTGATATTGCAACGAGCTCCTATCCATCCTCGATACTATGATGACAATAGGGCCCTGTCATACCCTTTTAAAACCCTTTAAGGGCTGCCGGCTGTTCCCAGGATAAAGCCAAAGTTCACAGCGTTGCGTTCAAGGCTGCCTTTCCTGCTTCCCTCACTTCGTTTTACTAAAATAACCTTACCCCTTCATGCTTCTGAGCCTATTGCATGTGGTTCCCTCTGCCTGGAATGCCCTTCCCTCCTTTCTGTACTGGGCTAGATTTTTGTCACCCCAGGCCCAGCTCAAGTACCGCTGCTCTGGGAAGACTTCCTGGAGGGAATCCCTCTTCTGTGCTCTCATGGCCTCGGTCCTCCCTTGCCCCCTGGTTATAATTGGCTGTTAGGATCTGTCTAGGTCTTGCACTAGACTAATTGCTCACAGAGGGCAGGGCCCTTATTTCACAAAGGAGCCTGAGAACCCGGCAGGAGGAGTCAAGAGGGGATTGCTGTTGAATGATAAAGGGGAACCGGTATTGTTTGGGACCTAGCACCAGGCTGCCCCCAGCCTGTTTCTGGACGTCCTCGGACATGGGACCCTGGGTCCATGATACTTGGGGTGTGGGTGAGGAGGAAGAGGCTGGTGAGTGGCATTGTGAGCTTGTTTGAACATTATCCCTTCACATGAATTCTCTTTCCTCTGAATCCCTCTCATACTTCCCCCAATGCTGCAGAAGACCTACCTGTAATGAGGACTGAAGATTCAGGAATGTTCCAATCACTGCCTGTGGCTTTTGCGTCTTATTGAATAGGGTGACTGGTTGTCATGGAAACCCGAGTGCAGGAAGCTCCTGCTGGCTCCCTTCCTAGGGTGGAACTGCGGGCTGAGTGCCCTCTACGGCCTCTGGCTGAGCTGCTGCCGAGCTGGCAGCTGGTGCTGGATGGCTGGGGCCTACCTGCTCTGGGCCAGACTGGGTCTCATCATTCCTTCCTCAGTAGAAGTTTGTGGGTTCATCCCAGAGTGTTGACCTGAGCCTGTACCACACACTTCAAGGCTGTAACCCTATAAACATGTTTCTTCTCCTTTGGGGACCAGCAAACCTCTGGATAAACTCAGGTTCAGGTTCTGGAGTCAGACAGCATTGGTTCTAGTCTTGACTCTGCCACTGCATGTGGTGCTCTGTAATCTTGAGCAAGACATTTAATTTTCTAAGCCTCAGTTCCCTCATCTGTAAAATGGGGATCATACTAGCATCATGAGATTTCCACTTTTGGTAAGATGGTGAACTAGTGCTCTAAAAGGCCCTCCCACTAAAATACAACTAGGTTCTGCATGAATTACAAAAACAAAACAAAATAAAACAAACCATTATTTTTAATGTATTGCTGAGTTTGTTAGAAAGTAAGGGAAATCTCTAAGGACTAAATATCCTCTGCCAAGAAAAACTCAACAAGACGAGTAACTAAAACTAAAGCATGGAGTCATCACTAACAGGTAAACAGGAAAGTCAGGCTAAATGTTGAAATAAGCGCTGTGATAGGCAAATTAAGTCTAGGGCAGAGGCAAGGTGAGAGAACTTAACTTGAAACTCCTGAATTGTGCCAAGGTCTCTTGAAGGTGGCTGAAGTAGTCCCAGGTTAATAACAGCCCCGACTAAATGCAAATGCCATCAGTATGAATGTACCTCCAGTTTAGGCCCTCAGGATTCCCACAGATTAAATTAAAAGTTTGAGCTCACAATCAGTGATCACCAAACTACAAGGAAACAAGCCACTCTGAGTGAGAGTCAGCAATACAATAAACAATACGCTGAGACAATACGCCCTTCCTAAATACTTTGGCTATTGGAATTACCAAATACAGAATATAAAACAATCATGTATAAAATGTTCAAAGAAATACAAGATGGAATCACATCACAAAAAAATATGTGGAATAAAAACCTGTCTACAATGGCCAGAAGATTTGAAAATAAACCAAATAGAACTTGTATAAATGAAAATTATAATCAGTGATATAAAAATCTCATGAGATGGACTAAATAGATTAGATGCAGCTGAAGAGAAAATTATGAACTGGAAAGTAGATCTGAAGAAATTACCCAGAATATAGCACAGAGAAAAAAAGAGATGTAAAATATAAAAGGAGGTTAAGAGAAACGGAGAAAAGAATAAGAAGGTCTACTATGCAGCTGAAACCCACAAGGAAAGAGCAGAGAAAGCTAAGGTGAGATTATATTTGAAGAGATAATGGCTGAGAACTTTTCAGAACTTGTAAGAGAAGTGAATCCACTTGTAGACACATTGTAGTAAACTTGCAAAAGACCAAAAGTAAAGATAAGGACTTAGAAGCAACCAGAGAATAGAAACAAACTGGTTATAAAAGAATGGCATTTAGACTAACAGTAAAATTATTGATAGCCACAATAGAAATCCATAAGAAATGGGAAACTATTTTCAAATTACCAAGACAAAATAATTATTGACCTAGGTTTGCATACTCAGTAAAACTATCTTTTGAGAATGAGAACAAAATAAAGTCATCTTCACATGAACAAAACCTGAGGGATTTTACCACTGACAGACTTTTATTAAAGGAAAGTAAAAATGATCCCAAAAGGAAAGTCTGATATACAAGAACAAATGGTGAGTAAAGAAGTGGTAAACAAGTAAGTAAATTTAAACCAAAAGTGTCTGTATAAAATAGTGTTAATAGCAATAATAATGTCTACTTTGTGGGCAAAAAAGGAAAAAAAAGGTAGAACTCAAATACTGGATGTCAATCATATACAAGTTGGGAGGGTGATTGGAATTAATGTGGTTTAAAGTCCTTGAATTATCTGGGGATGGCAGGGGGACTAAATGATTATTAACCCTAGACTGTTTTTAAAGTTTGAAAAATAAAATTTTAAGGGCAATTTCTAAAAAATAATAGAAAAGGAGTATGTAAATACCAAATCTGTAGAGGAAAAGAAATGGAATAAAAGGGCAAAACCTCTCAACTTTTAAAAAAGTGAGAAAAGGGTAACAAGAACCATGGAAAAGATGGGTGGATCAAAAAGGAAGTACAAAATTAGATGGCAGATACAAATCCAAATTTATCACTAACTGTAAAACCTGTAAATGTGCTAAACTCTTTAGTAAAAAAACAGACATAATATTTGAAATATTAAATATTTTAAAAATCCATCTGTATATTGTGTACAAAAGTCACTCCTAAAACATAAGGACACCAAAAGGCTGAAAATAAAGGCATTCAAAATGATACATGAGGGGACTTCCCTGGTAGTCCACTGGTTAAGAATCCACCTTCCAGTGCAGGGGACACGGGTTCAATCCCTGGTTGGGGAACTAAGATCCCACATGCTACGGGGCAACTAAGCCTGAACCCTCTAGAGCCCGCATGCCACAACTAGAGAGCCCGTGTGCCACAGCTAATTGAGCCTTCACGCTCTGGAGCCCGCACGCTGCAACTACTGAGCCCACGTGCTCTATAGCCCACATGCCTCAACATAAGATCCTCCATGCTGCAACGAAGAGCCCGTGTGCTGCAAATAAGACCTGACACAGCCAAATAAATAAATATTAAAACAAACAAACAAAAACCAAAATGATTCATGAGAAAAAAAATATCAACCAAAGGAAAGCTGGAGTGGCTTTATTACTATCAAAAAAATAGTCATTAAGTTAAATATTATAAAAGATAAAGAGAGTTCCTAATAATGATAAAAGTTTTAATGAAACTGGAAGATAAAACAATTCAGTTCATAAAATAGCCTCAAAATATACAAAGGAAGAATGGCCAGAACTACAGAGAAAAATTGGTAAATCCATGATTATTATGGAAGATTTCAACATATCTCTTGTAGTTATTGCTATGTCAAGCAAAGAAAAAATTAAGATATAGAAGATTTTAACTACACAATTAACAACTTGAACAAATGGATGTAGATAAAATCCTGAATCCAACAATTAGAGAATACAAATGTTTTCATCCACACAAGGGAAATGTATAAAAAGTGACCACATACTAGAACATAATACAATTCTTAATAAATTATAATATCCGGTATACAGATCATGTTTCTGTAACCTGCAATGCAACGAGGTTAAAAATCAATGATAAAACAATGAGTAAAAATTTTTCTATGTGTTTATGAGTTAGAAAAAAATCACACTGGAAAATTTTAAAGCCCTTATGAATGAAAATGTTGCATATCAAAACTTTTGCAATGCAGTGTAAGTGGTAGTTTGAGGGAAATTTAGAGCCTTAAATGCTTATATTTTTTAAAAAGAAAGCTGACAATTAGGTAAGCATCCAACTTACAAAACTAGGAAAAGAATAAAAGCTCAATGAAAGAAAAGGAAAAAATATCATAAATTAATAAAATAGAAAAATAAAGATACAGTAGAGGGAATCAACAAGGCCAAAATTAGTTCTTTGAAAGACTAATAAAGTAGGTAAACATCTGGCAAAGTTTAAAAAGAATTTTTTAAAGGCATAAATCAATAACATTAAGGATGAGAAAGGAAATATTGCTACAGCTAGAGCAGAGATTAAAAAGATAAAAAGAATATTCTATATAACTTTGTATTAAATAAATGTTAAAACAGGCAAAATGCACAGATTCTTTGGAACACATGACTTATCAAAACTGGCTTAAGAAAAAAAAAATCCTGAATAATCCCATAACCAGTAAACATAATTAAATAGGTTGCTAATCCCACATAGAAAACATCAAGCCCAGATGATTTCAAACATTCAAAGAACAGATATTACAATTTTATACAAACTCTTCCAGAGAATAGAAAAAAGGGAACACTTATCAGCTCACTTTGAGAAACCAGTATAACTTTATTATTCAAATCAGGACAACCTCATTCATGTGCCTAAATGCAAAAATCAAGAAAGAGTAGAAGACTGAATCCAACAAGATATTTAAAAATCATGACCAAACCAGGTTTATACCATGGACCTAATGAGGTTTAACATTAATATATATTATATATTAATATAATATTAATATTACTATATTATGTATTATTATATTATGTATAGTAGATACTATATTACATATTAGCATGTATTACATGTTCTATAATGTTATTAATATATACTAAATTGTAAACGTGCAGTGACATTAATAGGTTAAAGGAGAAGATCTATGTAGAAGAAGCATTTAATCAAAATCAACATTCTTTCATGATTAAAATTCTTACCTTCCTAGGAAAATAAGGGAACTTTCTTAACTTACAAAATTTAGCAAAATCGTACTTATTAATAAAAAGTAAAAAGGATTATCCTTAACAAAACAAGATAAGGATCTTAATATCCTCCTAATCAACATTTTATTGGAAGTCCTAGCCAATGTGTTTAATATTTTAAAAGGAACAAGAAGGAGAAGAAAAGGAAGGAAAGAAGAATAATGATTAGAAAGAAACAAAACTATCATTTCCAGGTGAGATGATTATCTACATTAAAAAATCCAAAATAATATATACCAAGAGATTATTAGGATTAATGAGTTTATGAAGGTGACAGGATATAAGATAATATTCAAAACGAAATTGCTCGTCTCTACACTTGCTTATAAAACAATTCAGAAAAAGACAACATTTAGAATAGCAACAGAAAGTAAGGAATCTAAAAATAAATCTAATAAAAGGTGTGCAAGACCTGTTGCAGAAAATGATACAACCTTATTGAAAGACGTCAAAGAAGACTTAATAAACAGGGAGATTTATCCTGTTTAGTTCTCCACATATTGATCTATAGAGTAATTGTCATTCCAATCAAAACCCCAATAGGATTTTTAAAAGTACTTTACAAGCTGATTTTAAGTGGAAGAACAAAAGCCCAAGACTAGCCGTACCCTCCTGAAGAAGAAATGGTGGTTAAACATGCCTAAATGCAATCAAGACTTAATATCAAGTGTTAGTAGTTAAGATCATGTGGTATTGGCATGGGATTAGACCAACAGACCAGTGCAACAGTAATAAAAGTTCACATGTGTAGAAAGCTGACATATGATAGAATTGGCTTTTCAGATGACTGGGAAAGTATTAACTATTTGATGTAAGGTGCCTGGATACTTGATTATTCATATGGAAAAATATGAAGTTGGATCCTTATCTCACCTGTACTCCAAAATAAATTCTTAATGGGTTAAATTTTTAAATGTGAAAGTCAAAACTTTAAAATTTAAGAAAAAATGTAAGCAAATATCTTTCTGATTCAGGTAGTGAAGGATTTTGTAAATAAGACACACAAAAAAAGCACAAACCATAAATGTATGAGGAATCAGGCTACATTAAAATGAAGAACTTCTATTCCACAAGCTGGAAGAAATTATTTGTAGCACATAAAACTAGTGAAGGATTTGTATCTAGAATATATATATTTTTAAAAACCCTAGAAATAAATAAGAAAAAGACAACCCGAAAGAAAATTGAGTGAAAGACGTAAATAGGCATTTCACAAAAGAGAAAACACAGATGGAGAATAAACATATGAAAAGATGCTCAACCTCACTAATCCTTTGGGGCAGAGCCAAATCGATAAGTACTGTCAAGGATGGGGAGCAATGGGAACTCTTCTTAATTGCTGGTGAGAGTGTAAATAGTAAAATCACCATGGAAGATACAGACTTTGTCTGACACAGCTGACCCTGTGCATATCCTGGCAACCCAGCCACTCCCCACCAGGTTCTATTCTGGAAAGACTCTGGTATGTGTGCGTTAGAAGTCATGTAGATGGACACTCATTGCAGCACTGTTTGTTTTAATGAAAAATTGGAAAAACCCAAATATCTGCAATAGGAAAATTACAAAATAAATGGAATATTAGATAGCAATGAATAACGGTCACATGCGAGAATGTGGATGAATGTTGGCTACAATATTGAGTAAAAAATGGAACTAGTAGAAGACTATGCATAGTATTTTACTAGCATAAAGTTCAAAAACATGGAAAACTGAACAATAATAGTTTTATGGGATCAGGAATTAGTTTTTGTTTTTAAAGCAAGGCAATGATAAACACAAAATACAAGTAGTGGTTATCTTCAGGATGAGGTAGGAGAGGGATGGGCTGGAATACTCAGGAAAACTCAGTGATCTTGGTAGTGTCCTAGTTTCTATCTTTCGTAATGCTCTAGTTGGGTTCACAGGTGTTTATCTTATTATGCGTCACAACTTATGTCAGTTATAAGTTTTGTGTATGTATCAGACATAACAAAAAGAAAAATGAACTCCAGCTACACACTTAAGAAAATATAAGATATAACCAAAAAAGAACAAAGAAAGATTATAAAATAAAGGGCTGGACAGAGACAAAGATAGTAGGTTAAGGCACACACACAAAAAACAATGTAGGAGTACCAACATTATTATCAAAGTAGAATTCAATACCAAAAGCATTGAACAGGACAGAGACAGACATTAGCTGATGAAGAAAGATACATTCCCTGAGAAAGATAAAATAATCATAAACCTTGTACCAAACAACACAGCAGCCAACTAATATAAAGTAAAAACTCCAGGGAAAAAGAAATCTCAGTAGTTTGTCTTAATATTCTTCCTGTTTGGTGGTAGTAGAGTCCCCCCTGCAATGGTGCAGCTGGCCAGGCCCCCTCTTGAGCAGTGCCGTGGCTTTGAGGAGTCACCTCTGAGACAGGTGCCCACCTCTCCCAGTGATTTGGAAAGGCCTCAGGGAGTGTGGCCAGGTTCCCAGGGGTCCCAGTCCAGACTTCCAGCCCAGCTCCTGCACCTGCTTCTATATCTGGCCTCCCCATGGATGACGCCTACTTCTTCCTGCTTCTTCTCCTGACCTGCCTGATGTTCATCAACTTTCTAGGCTCCTAATCTACAAGATTTCTTCCCTGGACTCTCCTGGTGTGGGGGGCTTTTAATCTGTGAAAATGGACCCACGCTTCTCTCTTCCCTTCCCCATCTTCCCATCTGTGCCAGCTGGCTGTGTGAACTTAGCAAGTGGCTGACCGCCCAGAGTTCCGCTGTTCCCTCTGCACAAGGCAGTGATGCAAGAGGCACAGACCATGCCTGTGATAGACGGGGCTGGCCGTGAGAGGGAGGGTGGCTTTCTGGCTGTCAGTCTCCCTTTCTCCCTGCTTCTCTTGTCCTGGCCTGTCTGAGCCAACCTGCCGGCCAGCACCTGGGAGGCAGCTTAAGACGGGCCACACCTCTCGGCCTTGCTGTTGAATCCTCACTCCTGTTGCCCTGGGATGTGGCCTCCTTCTCTGTCTCTCAGGCCATTCCAAGGCACTCCTTGGCTTGGAGCCTGGTCCGGTGAAGCCCGCTCCACCCCTCAGAAAGGCAGAGTTGCAAAATATTTGGGGCTTTTCCTGTCTGTCCTGGCCTTCCTTCTAGGCAGAGTTGCTTGTTTACAGTGGTAAGTTGCTCTCAGGATCTGCCACTCACTAGCTCTGTGACCTGGAACAAGCTCCTTCACCTCTCAGAGCCTCAGCGTCTTCATCTGTAGAATGGGGATGACAATACTTTGAGTGAAAATGAAATGAGATCGTATCTGAAGGCACTAGCCTATGATGAGTACCCAGTACTCAGTAGCTATCGTTATTGTCCTGGCCGTCATCACTATTATCATTATTATTCGTTGTTGGCAGAGTATTTTATAAGCAACAAGACCCCTTGTGGTAAGCTGCTTTCTTCCAGAGTTGCAGCTTCACTTTGCTTTGCAGAGCATGACTCCAGGTTTCTGCTCTTGTCACAGTCGCTCTGTTTGTGGTCATTTTTGTGGTGGGTATAACTTGATTGTTTGCTTATTAGTAACTCAGCACCAGTAATTCACTTTTTCAATTGACCTCTGTTGCTTATGAAGTACCCCACTGCCTGGCCCTGAGGCACAGCTTCCCAGTTCCAGCTGTGGGTGAACTGGAGGGGGTTCCCCTCTGTGTGTGTGGCACCAGACAGGGCCAGGCATGTGCTCATGGCCAAGAGCTCAGATAGCATAACTACCAGCATCCCTGTAACTTGTGCCGTGAGACTCAGGCCTGGCTGACCGTATGTGCCTCGATGCCTCCTCTGGTATGGCCCCTGAGGTCATGGGAGGCCCAGGTGTCTGTCAGCCTCCGAGCATGGGGAAAGGTAGCCTGGTGTCACAGGAAACCCAGCTCCTGGAAGCTTTCCTGGCCTAAAGGGGTAAGGGAGCCTTGCCATTGTCAGTGCTAAGGACCACCCCCCCATCCACCACCTTCAGGGCCCTTGGGCTCCTCTTGGTTCAGTGTTCTGGGCTGAGTTAGCTTCCTGGGTAGGCAGGGTGAGGAGCACCCATGAATGATCTTAGCCCCACTGTTTGAGCATCTGGGGTTGGCTGAACCCTGTGCCTGGTTCACTTGCTCATGTGACCCTCATGATGGCTCTATGCTTGTCCCTCTGTGTACAGAGAAACCAACCAAGGCTTGGAGTGGTTAAGTGACTTGCCCAAGGTCACATGGCCGGCAGTTGACAGAGCTGGGCCTGGAACTTGACATCATCGCACTTTCCCCCATTCTCTGAAGCTTGATGGGACGGGATACCCTCAGAGCCCCAGGCCCCCACCAGATCAGTTGCCCCCCATTGGTAGGATTGAAATGATCAGAATGAAATGATCAGAATGAAATGATTGAAAATTGATGAAATGAAATACTGACCCTTGAATCTGGGGCTCCCAACTGTGACCTGCATCCCCTGTGCTGGAAGCATCCACAAGGACCAGCACACACTGAGGGTGGAGCTGGATCTTGCACTGGTGAGGGAGCCCCCCTTTGTGTGCCTGGGGAACGAGGCTTCCCTGGGTACTGAAGGAGGGGTGGCGGAGAATGGGCCAGGCAGGACTGTGGGGGGTGCCTTGCAGTCCTCTGTTCACCCCTGCGCTCCTCCCTCTGGGCTCAGGGAGGGTTGATTCCCCAGGAGCTAGGGCGCTGAGGATACGAAGACTCCCTGACCCTCAGTTTCCTTATCAGTAAAATGGAGGTAGTGCCAGTAGCTGCCTCATAGGTGAGTGTGAGGAATCAGTGAGACGGACAGACAAGGCTGGAAGTCGCTGAAGCAAGGGCTCGCGGAAAGGCTGCTATTTCCCCCCTCCCCCCTCCCCTTGTTTTCCTCCTCCTTTGTCTCTGTCACTGCCCCAGCTCTGGTTCAAATCTCAACTTTGCCATTTCCTAGCTGTGTGGCCTCAGGAAGCTTCCTAAACACCTCTGAGCCTACTTTTCTGTTCTGTAAGATGGGAATGCTGAGGAATGCATGGTATCATCCTTGTAAACCGCTCACACAGGGCCTGGTGCACAGAAGCCTCCCAGAAGGAGAGTTTCTTCCCTCCTTCCTTCTCTGGCCGCGATCTTAAGCCTGCCCCATCTCTGCATTGTTTCTTGAGCCTAACTGATGCTTCAGCTGTCACCTGCCTGACTCCCGGTTGCCACCTCGTGGCCTAATGGGTGACCGCAGGTTCAGAAGCAAAATTCAAACTGGCTTCTGGTCTGTGTTGGGGATTTAATAGCAAAGCACCCCAAGGGAGGTAAGGAGTGAAAGTGGGGTGCTGCACACAGAAAGGCGCCTGGATGTTCCGTGCAGACAGGAGATGCACGAGGGGCCCCCTGCCACTGGGCCCGTTCTTGCTAGATTCTGTGCTGAGAACTTCCTGCATTTCACTTCGTTGCAGATTTGGCTCCGATTTGAATCAGAGTTTTTCAAATGAAGAAACGGGCTTCTGGGACCATGGTGGGGCACATCAAGGGCTCCAAGGAATTGCAAATGTACGTTTTTGGTACATTTTTGTAACCTAGGGAGCGGATAGAGAGGTTTTTGGTTTTTATTATTCCTCTTTAGGCCACAAATAGGTACTTTACGTATACTCCTCTTTATTATTCAAAATCTCACAGTGTCCTCACTTGATTCTCAGCTAAATCAGAGTATGGGATGTGCCAGTTGTCCTGTCACTGCCAAGGGCCTGACTGACCCCTGGCATGCCCAGCGAGGGCATCTCACCTCCTGCTGTCTCTGGCCTTTGGACCCTGAATTTAAGCTGGGTGTGCCCCGCCTCACTGGTCCTCTGAGGCTGCAACCTCTGAGCACTTGTTCTGGCTGTTCCCTCCTCCAGGAGCCTTCCCCTGATTTCCCAGGCACAGCGGACGAACCCCCTCCGCCAGCTTTGAGTCCTTCGTGCTTGTCTCGCAGCTCCTTCTTGTATGCTCCTCCCAGGCGGGCAGGGTCCTGGGAGGGTCTGCCATGCAAGGGATGAGCAATACGGGGGCTGTCTCCATTCTCCAGTCAAGGCCCAGGGGTTGCCCTGCAGTCAGAGCCATAATAGAGCCCCCTGTCCATCCGTCAGTGCCCGGGGTCAAGGTCTGCCTGGCGTGGGGTCTGGGACACTCAGAGGCCAAAAGGGGGCATCTGAGGCAGAGCAGTGCTGGCCAGCAGGACAGGAGGAACTGAAGAGAGCAGAGTCTTCACTGTCAAGTGGACATTACAATTGTTTTTGCTCCACGGGGCTTCGAGGAGAAAGTGGAACGAGATATGCAAGGCTTAGCACAGCGTAGGGTGCACGGTGAGCCTCCCTGAAGGCTGCTCCCAGAGGCAATGGGTGGAACCCCTCAGCCACCTAATTCTCTGCCTCAGTGCCCGTCGAACCTTCCAGCAGGTCAGCCATGGGCGAGCAGGCCAACTGCATTGCCTGAGCCCAGGGGGCGCCCCCTCATCACGGTGGGGGACTGCAGGGCTGTATGCAGCCACCCTCCTTCAGACCATCCTCCTAATGCCTGTTGGACCGCCCATCTGTCAGGTGGATCCGCATTCCACGTAGCTGCTGCAGAGACCTCACCTTCTCCAATCCAGCCTTAAAACCCCGCAGTTTTCTCAGGGAAGGCAGCAGTGGTGAACTCCAGAGGCAGGACCGGGCCGGGCCTCAGACCCTCGAAGACAAGTTTCGTAGGGTGGGCTCAGAGTCACGTTCCTCTCCTGGGACCACCCCTCTTCTCAACTCCCACAGAACCGTGGTCTAGACCCTCTCCAACCCCAGGTTCCTGGGAGGAATCACCCTGGAGCAAGTTACTTCTCTCCAAGCCTCAGTTTTCTCATCTTTGCCATGGGATAAGAGCTGTTCTTAGTTGTTGTGAGGGTCCGTGAGCTAAAGTCTGTGACTGGCAGTGGCAGGGACTTGGCTACTATTGGTCCTCTGGAAAGAGGGGCCTGGAGGGAGGCCTTCTCCCACACCCTCTCTTGTCTCCATACTCGGCCTACATTTCCTCCCCCTCCCCTGACTTCACTTTCTGGGCTGTGGGGAGAAGACAGGCAGGAGAGAGGGGAGCAGTGGATTAGCACAGCCCCTCCCCTCCACCCCCCAAACATTTTTTAGTGACAGGATTTTGTCGGCAAGAGAGCTGGCAGCCCACTGCTGGGAGTGGGGTGGGGGGTTTGAGCTGGGAGGCTCCTCTCTCAGAAGCCTAGGCCTGGGGCTTGGTTGGAGGACCCAGTTTAGTCCTGCCTCTGTGCTGTGCAGTCTAGGCCAAGTGACTTAATTTCTCTGAGCCTCAGTGAGGCCACTCTGAAGGTAGGAGAGAGTTTCCTTGCTCCCTGGGTCCCTGGGCCTGACCTTGAAGGACCAGGTTGCAGGGCCAGAGAGTGTGGGCTTAGGGAGGCATCCGAGGTGGTGTTGAGACCATGGGTTTACAGCTAAACCTGGTTTTGAGCCCTGGTTCTTCTGCCTCTTGTTGGCTTTGTCATATTGAACTGGTCATTTCCTCCTTCTGAGCCTTGGGTTTCCCTTCTGAAACATGGGACCTTGACATCTTCCTCTCGGGGGTGTGTGGGGTGCGAAGAAAGCGATGAATGGAAGGGCCTCACCCAGAAGCCCCTGGGGCTGGGAGTCACCCGAGGTCACCCGAGCCTGCAGGAGAGAGTGGGGCGGAGCTGCCCCCAGGGGCGCTGGTGCCCCCGGGCAGAAGAGATGCTTGAGGTGGCTTCCAGGTGATCCCAGCTGCAGGAGAGGGGAGGAGGCTGAGAAGGAGCAACCAGAAGGTGAGGGAAGGAGGAGCGCATCAGGACTTCAGGTCTGTGGGCATGAGCCCTCCCAGATGCACAACCAGGCAGCTATGTGCAATGATACACCCAGGTGTGGTTGTGCAAAGGTCTTCACCGACACACAGACACAAGTCTGAGACACCCAACTCCATACACAGATCTAGACAGCCAGTTGCACACCGTAAACCAATACGTGCAGACTCCCAGCTTCCTACACAACCTACCCAGGCACACTGACCCATAGAGCTATTTCCATAGACACGTGGGCACGCATGCGCACACACTGATACTTCCCAAGGTACTCTGAGGAAACTTGAGACCTCAAGGAACATACTTTGAGAACCACATTCCTTGAGGCTCTGCCATCTCCACCCCGCGGCCCCACCCCCACCCCCATCTCCCCTGGATCCCGGGGCCATGTCCAGCCCCGAGTCCTCAGGATTCCTCAGGATTTGGCCTCAGCTTCATTCTCCCTGTCACATTCCCCTGGGTGAGCTCGCCCACCTTGTGCCTCAGTGACCATCCACCTGGTTGTTGAACAGCTGGATACTCAGATCTGGTCCTTTTGAGGCTCAGCCCTGTCCAGGACACCTCTTGGATGCCCCAGAGACCCTCAGCTCCACGTGCCCCAGATCAGAGTGCTCCAGGGACCCCATCACAGTGATCCAGGAACCTAGATATTGCCCTGACTCCCCTCTCACCAGTATCTCCGGGATCGGCCCCTTTCTTTCTCCCCAATTTTACCACTCTAGTCAAAGCCATTGTCATCTGTCACCTAGGTGACCCAGTTGACCCCAGTCTCCAGTCCATCTGACCTAATTGGATCTATTCTCCACTCAGCATCAGGACCCTGGATGGTCTGGCCTTGCCTCCAGCCTCACTGCTTCTCCCCCAGCCCCAAACTTAGCTATTCTTGCAGTTTAAGAGACTCACAAGATTTTGCCAGCCCCTGAGTTTTTGCACAAGCCTGGAGTGCTCGCAGACACTCCTCCCCATTCAGTGCCCCTATGCTGGCTAACTTCCCATCTCAGCTTAGTATGTAGCTTCTTCCAGGAAGCCTTCCATGATGCTCTGCCCCTCCAGATGAGGTTGGGTACTCCTATAACAAGGCTGCACTGTACCTCAACTGAGTTCACACCACACTGTCTACCTCCCTGAGGCAGGGACCAAGCCCCAGTTCTCAGCCTAGTGGCTGGCACTTAAGAGGCCCTTCATATTGGTTGGTTGAATGAATGATTGTGTTGGGGAAAGGGATGGAGTGGGATGGGAGGGATGCATTTGTTTCAAGGATGGAGATGGGTCGGGGTTGGGATAGGACAAGGTTGGGGAGATGACAGTTATGGGATGGGACAAGGGAGTGTGTTCGGCTAGACCAGGGACCCCAGGCTCTCCCTTCCTGACCTGCTGTCCCTGGTGCCCATTGAGAAATCTGCTGATGTCTCATGCAGGACTGGCTCAGGCCCCGCACAGCCTCCCCCCAAGGAGAGGCACCACAGACGTGTACAGGTTGGTTTATTTACAAATATACTGATGTCTCATCTTTTTTTGTTGTTTCCATTTTCTGCTTTTGTGGGAAGAGGCAGAAGGTGAGAGTGGAGGGCAGGGTGGGGTGGTGATGTGGTAAACGCTAATAAATAATTTAACAATGACAAGTTATTAAATAAAATGTGTCTGGGGATGGCGGGTGGACAGTGAGAGTCTGTACAAGGAGGACAGCAATGGCCGGTGGCCCGGTCCCCACACCTGGCTGGGCTGAGCTCCCGTGGGACCCTGGAGGGGGCAGGGGCACAGCAGAGAGGCCCATTGGAAGTGGCACCGTCCAAGGTCCAAACGTTGGAGGGTCCCTCCTGCTCCCCTGGCCCCCAGGCGGCATGTCTACGAGTGTGGGTCCGTGAGCCTTCATGTGTGTCTGGGTGTGAGTGTGTCTGTGTGCGTGCGCGTGAGCGTGGACCCCCTTCCCCGAGGGGCAGAGTGAGCCCAGAGCTGCAGGTTCTCCCAGATGAGATTCTCACCCCAGGTGGTGCCCAGAGCTCAGGCTGGGCCCAGGCAGGGCTCAGCCAGTTCTCCTTCCCCCAAGCCTCACTGCTGGGGCCCTGCTCATCTGGACCTGGTGGACCCCCCTACCTCATCCTCTCCAGGAAGCCTCCCAAGATGCCCAGCCCACTGGCACTGGCCCCTTCTCTACGGGCTCTGCTGAGCCCACGGTCTGACCCTTAGAACCACAGCGTCCCTCTGTGTGTCCTCCCTGGAAGGCTCCACGGGGTAGGTGGTAACACTCGCTGTGTTACCTGGGGCATGTTCCTTCCTCTCTCTGAGCCTCAACTTCCTCAAAGGGAAACAGGACTCAGCCTTTCTCCAGCACTGCCCCTGCCCACCTCTCACTTTCTCCCTCTTCCTCCAGACACCAGACTGTCACCTCCCCCTTCCCTTGGGCTTCCCACCCAGGCACCGTGTGATGGTGCGGCAGGGGCGGGGGTGGTCCTGGCTACTCACGCCCCCCACCTCAGGTCAAGGCTGCACTTCCTACGAGAAGTGGGAAGAGCCTGGCCATCTCAGCTAGCCCCAGACCCCAGCAAGCCTGCTTGGTTCTGCGTGCTTCTGCTGGGTGACCTTCTCTGAGCCTCAGGTTCCTCATCTGAGAAATGGGTCCCCAACAATGTCCAGACAGGCTTGGGATGGAATGTGTATGCCTCTCCTCCTAGGAGAGAGCCCCTAAGGCGGGGGGGGCCTACATCTTGTGCATCTGTCCCCCCACACCTAGTCCAGGGCTGGGCAGAGTGGGCATCAGAGCCTGGGGGCAGCGAGCTGCAGTACAGCAAAGGTGCTACCTAAACTAGCTGATGGGGCATCTTTGGCACGAGGGGCTGAGGTCCCTCTTGCTTTGACAATCTGTGGGTCATCAGCATGGGTGTCCTGTACCAGCTCCTGGCAGAGAGCAGTGTAATGGCCGAGGCAGAGCCCAGGCTGGAGTTGGGGTTTATGAGGCCCCAGAATGGCAATTTTACCAAGACAAGTCATGCCCCCTGACCTGGAGGTCGTTCACCAGACACAGAGGATGAGGAGCTGGCGTGGTGTCCCTATTCTCTGCTCCAGCTCTGTCGCTGACTAGTTGAGAGAGGCCGTGTCCCTGCCCCTCTCCTGGCCCATATTTTCCAGCTGCAGAATAAGGGGTGGACTAGTTGACCCATTCCTGAGGTTCCTTCCAACTTAAAGAGTCTGGGAGAGAAGGGCCAGGCCTACTGGTGGGGGAGAACATCTACCCCTGGACCTGCCCCAGTGCCCCTGGCATGATTCGACTGTGTTAGCATAAGAGGAGAAAGGGGACCATCTCTCAAGAAACCAGAGTGGCTGCCTAAGGGACAAGTGGTGACCCAGGACCAAGAGATGGCACAGAACCTAGGTGGGCTGAGACTGCAGAAGGACTCAGGACATCAACTAAGACCCTGTGGAAGTTCTGTGTAGAACAAGAAGAGCCCAGAAGGGCCAGGCTGGCTGCTGGGGCCTGAGGGCTGACTCTGAGCCGCATCTCCACTCTGACAGCTCTGCCATGGTGAAGAGCGCGGCAAGACGTGAGTGCAGAAGCCCAGGAGGGGCGGGGAGGTTGGCTTAGGATGCTCTGGAGGGACTGAGGTCTCCCCAGAGGACAGAGAAGCAAAACCACAGAGGATGTTGGTGAACTTTGAGGATCCCAGGAAGGGCCAGACAGAGGGGCCCTTCTCCAGACGGGTGGAGAGACACCCATCATCCCATCAGCTCAAAGGCTGGACCAGGCAGACTTCTGCAGCCTAGGGCTCAGTGTAGAATGGAAAGCAGAGCCATGAGCACTGGCTGAGGACACAGTGGCCTCCAGGGGCCAGCAAGGGGTCACTGAGAACAGGGCCCATCAGCTTGGCCTCACTTCCTCTTTTGACAGGGTTAGAGTTGGGTAGATTGGGGGCAGAGGTTGATACAGTGTATCTGGCTCCTAGCAGGGTGTTTGACAAAATGGTCCACATGCCTGGGGTGAGACACACAGGGCCGACTCCTTACATCGGCAGATGTGCTGAGGAGGGAGAACAAACCAGTGGTCACAGAGTTGGGGCGCAGAGCAACTCCACAGGCTGGAATGAATCAAATAAGAGGAAACATAACAAGAAAAAAGTCAAGGTCCTTCACTGGCTCTCCAGGGACCAATAAGTGCCCGCTCCACACACACACAGATGAGAGTTGTGGCTTAGCTGTCACACGTGTGTCAGGGTCAGGGGCTCTGGTTACAAAAGGGCAGGGTGAGTTTCCAAGGTTATGTGCCCTGAACCATTCACTGGATCTCAGGGCACATTAACAGAGGCAGGGTGCCTAAAGTGGGGGAGGTGATTGACCTGCTCACTTTGGCTGGCTGATGACAGTGGGAAGACTGGGTTATATCTGTTCCATACCTTTAGAGGGAAAGCTGGAGCCAGGCTGGGCGGCACAGTTTAAAAGGAAGAGCTGGAGAAGCTGGAAAAGCCTGCCTTTGAGAAGCGAGGACTCGGGGCTGAATAGGGCAGAGGTGAAATCAGCAGAAAAGGCAGCTGACTTGGGGCCCGATGAAGTCACTCGAGGTATGCGAGGAGAGGCAGCAGTGGCTTGGGCAGGAACCAAACATCCTGTGGAGTGCCAGGTGGGTGACTTTTGAGATGCTTTTTCGCCTGGAGGTTCTGCCATTTGGTCTGATTCTACCTGGTTCTGCGGCCTCTGTCTCTGCCCAGGCAGCCCCTGTCTGGGCAGAGGCTAAGATACATCTGTGTCCACGTGCTTCAAGCTCACCTTATCCTCCTTGCTTCCTCCCTCCCCTCCTATTGCTATCAGAGGGGCTCCCTGCCCCTGTCTGGCCTCTTCCCCCTTCCTGACAGGGCAGGGCTGACCCGCAGAGGCCTGTCTGTCTCTTTCAGCATGTCTGTGTATCTGTGTGCGTTTCCGCATGGGTGTGCCTTTAAGTGTGTGCGTTTGCATGTATGTCTCCATCCCTTTGAGTCAGCCTGGGCTCAACCTACCCGTCCCTGGTCCCGCCATGATTCCCCCTCAGGGCAGAGCTGTGGTGGGCTTGGCCCACCTGCCAGGCTCTTCCCTACTCCTGCTCCAGGCTCCAGCTGGAAGGGGTGATCCTAGGCTGGCGGGCCTGACCTCAGAGGCGGGGGAGGTGGGCACACTGCAGGGCACAGGTACACACGCTTCTCACACCATCGTCTGGGGGCATGCACGGGGGCCCTGCCTCGACCTAGGCCCACGCCATGGAGGTGGCCTGGACAGAGAGAGGACATTTAAAAAAATAGAGAGAATTTAAGCTTCCCATAAAAGAGATGGGGAGGGGGAAGGAGGAGATGGAGGCCGAGGTGGGGCTGGGAGATGAGTGGCTGTCCGAGAGCTCTGGGTCCCTGGGGGTGACAGTCTCTGTGGGCAGGACACAGCCCCTGCCCAGGCTGTGCCCGTCTGCCCGTCTGGCTGTGCCCAGTGGGCACTTTAGCCAGGCCCAGTTGGCTGAGGGGAGGGCACCGTATGGCTGTCTGTAGAGTCTGTGCGGGTGGTGGGGCAGCCTCTGCGGCCCGCAGTCCCACCCCAGGGCCCTTGCCCAAGCGTCCGTGCGGCCCGGCTGGCTCTCAGGAGGCGAAGTAGGAACTCTGCATGGAGTAGAGCCTGTCGATGGGGTTCCCCACGCGGGCCTGCAGGGAGCCCACATCCGAGGAGCCGAGGAAGCAGTCGCTGAGGCTGGTTAAGGAGGTATCACTGTCGATGTCGTGGAAGATGGAGTCGTTCCCTGGGGGGCAGAGGCGGTGTCAGCACCGCGGTACAGGCTGGGGCTCCTGGGGGCCCTGTTGGCCCTACAGGCAGTGTGGCTGGAGGTGAGGGAGGGACAGGAAGACCTGCCGTCGGTGCCCGACCAGAGGGGTTGGGGGCTGTGGGTGAGGTCTTCAGGGCGCCCCCTTCCGGTCAGGAGGAGGCAGGTGGGCTGTGTCGGAAGGGTCTTCGGGGGGCCCTGGGGCGGGAGGTGGCTGTTTCGGCCCCAGGCCTGCCAGGTCAGGCAGGGGGCAGGGGCGGTGCTGGGGCAGCAGGGGGTCGGGCGGCTTACCATAGGGGTTCATGTGGTCACCTGGCATTTGGGGTGGCGTGAGGCCCTGCTGGAAGGGGTCGCTGCTGCCGTAGGGGCTCTGCTCCATGGCCACGATCTGCTGCTGCGGCGGGGCCAGCGGCGTGTAGGAGGCCATCATGCCCTCCATGCGACTCGACAGGACCTCTGGGGACAGAGCACGCCCTCACTGACTGGCCCTGCCTGCCCTGTCCTGGAGACCTCACAGATGTACCCCAGGAGTCCCATGACCTCCCTCACGACCCCCCAGTCCAGGCTGCCCACTGCGGTCTCTCTGACCTCCTCCTTCCCAGCCCTGCCCCTGCTGAGGTTGCCTGTGGCCTTCTAGGGTCACTGAGCCTACATATCTGACCCCCCCCCACCCCACCAACCTTCCCCAGACACACAGTCCAGCGTCTCTTCCAAAAAGAGCCCTCCCTCCCCACCTCCTCCCTTCCTCCTACAGCCCTGCCCTCCAGGAGCTCCCAGCCTGGGAAAGACAGAGGCTTCCAGTGAGCAGCCAGTACTGATTCGATAACATATGGGTGCAGTGCGTGCCCTGCATCTGGGAGCATCAAGGTGGAGCCCGCACCCCGGCCAACAAGGCTCAGGGAAGGAAGGCTTCCTGGAGGAAGGGGCCCTCCACCTCCACGCGACTTAAACAACCAGCAGAGGTTCAACCAGCCGAGCAGGGGGCAGGCATGCCAGGCTGAAGGGCAGCAAAGGCAGAGAAGAGAGAAACTTCCCTGTGGGAGCAAGGAGCCCAGTCCATGGGGTTGGAGCGTGAGGACAAGAGAAGGTCATGCCTGGGGAGAGAGATGGTTCCTTGGGGACCTGAGCTGAGTGGGGGCTCCCCTGAGGCTGTAGGAAGCCAGTGGAGGGTCTTAGCTGTGGAGGGACTGTGGAGAAAGTCTGGGAGGGTGGAGGCCAGAGGAGGAGACCATTGGGGGGGGTTGGGTCCGTATTAATGCAGATGCGGGAAAGACTAAGAGGGGCACGAGGGACATGGGACAAGAAACCACTGCCTGATTTGGTGACTGAGCAGATGCAGTGCGTGTAGGACAGGACGGGGGAGGTGACTCCTGGGTTCCTGGTGTGGGTACTGGGTGGGTGGTAGTGCCATTTGCTGAGACGGGGTAGGGGAGCTGTAGGGGGTGTTTTGTGCATGTGGCAGCCGGGGCAGCGGTATGAAGTGCAGTATGGGCTGTGATGAGCTCGAGGGGACCGTGGAACATTCCTGGGGAGGCTGCATCCAGGGCGCAGCTGGGAACACCGGAGAGTGAGACACAGCTTGGGAGCAGGCTGGGAGACCTGAGGCCGTGGCTGCAGCCTCAGAAGGCTGGGCCATCTCGGGAGAGGGGGCAGAGAGAGAAGACAGGAAGAGCTGGGCTCTGAGGCTACGGCCTTGAAGCCCAAGGTCCAGCCTGGGACCCTGGTCTGGTCCCAGAGTTCTGAGTAGAAGGGGCTGCCCATCAATCCCTTGGCATCTGCCTCAGAGACCCCGGCTTGCCTGGGAGCAGGCAGCCGAGGCCCCTACCCCAGCTTGGCAGACTCAGGGAGTTCCCAGTGCCTTCCCTTCAAGACCTAGAAGGCTCCATGTCCCCATGGGGCTGCGGAGGCCAGCCCCAGGCCAAGTTGTGGAAGCAGCATCTAGGCAAAGCCCAGTCCACCCTGGACTCCTCAACACCTTCAGACTTTCTCTGGAGACTTCTGCTGAATTCTACTGTGGACAGTAGGGTGTACGGTCATGTTAAAAGCACAGGCTCAGGAGCCCTACACTCCGGGCTGAAGCCTGGCTGTGCCCCTTACTAGCTGAGTGATCACAACAAGTCCCTTAGTCTCACTGAGCCTCAGTCTCCTCATCTGTGAGATGGGATGTAACGATGCCCTTCCTCTCAAGGATCTGTGAGAATTGAGACGGAGCGTGTGGAACGGTGAGAACAGTGCCTGGCACACCGCATCACTGTTTTGTTGTGGTTTTTTTTGCGGTACGCGGGCCTCTCGCTATAGTGGCCCCTCCCGTTGCGGAGCACAGGCTCCGGACGCGCAGACTCAGCAGCCATGGCTCACGGGCCCAGCCGCTCCGCGGCATGTGGGATCTTCCCGGACCGGGGCACGAACCCGTGTCCCCTGCATCGGCAGGCAGACTCTCAGCCACTGCGCCACCAGGGAAGCCCACAATGCTGTTTTGAATATGGAAATTCCGCCACCCCTCTGGGCCGGCGGCCCTGCCATCTCCCCTCCTGTGTCCCACAGCCCCCACTGCCCCTCTCCTTTACTATCTCAGCAGGTTCCAAGGCAGCAGCTCCCTGAGCTCTGACGGCCTTTGCGGGAGGTTTCTTGGGAGTCTAGTTAGAGACTGAGCCCCACCCCGGGCCGCCCTGCTCACCTTGGCCCAGCCGCTGGGAGTTCTGCTGCTCTTGTTGCTGCTGGTGCCGCCGTGCCAGCTTCTTCATCTGCAGGAGACACAGCGTGTGCCAGTCTCCGCCTCCAGCCCCCCTTCATTCCCACCCCACCCTCATCAGGCCCCTGGTCTTGTGCCTGCACCCCCTCCCCATCCCACCCCTGTCCAGCGGGGTGGCAGGTGCCTGTACTCACCTTTGCTCTTTGGTTCTGAAACCAGACCTGGACCACACGCACGCTGAGGCCCGTCTCCGCCGCCAGCGTCTCTCGGACCTGCCCATAGAGAGGGAGACGGGTCAGGCCTGGGGGTAGGCCGGGGGCAGCAGCTGGGAGGCAGCAGGTTTGGGGGGATGGGCGGGGAGGGGGAGGGACGCCCAGCCCCCAGCAGGAGCAGAAGGGGTGGTGTCTAGAAAGGCAGCGCGTGCGGGGCTGTCAGCCTCCACCCCACCCCAGGCGCCCCTCACCTTCCGGCAGGGCTTGGAGGAGACCTCAAAGGAGGCCTTGAAGGCTCTTCGCTGCTGCGTCGTGAGGATGGTCCGGGGTCGTTTGGGCCTCCGCGGGTCCTTCCCGTCGTCCCCACTGCCCTTACTCTGGCTGCCCTGTCCCTTGGCCGGCTTCATGTCCCCATCTTCGTCCTCGCTCTTCACTGTGGGGGACACACCCCAGCCTGTCAGCCTTGTATCCTCAGGCAACTTGCTACCTGATGGGATCCCATCACCTCCTGCTAACACAACTCCCCAGTGCCCTCAGGGTAAAGACCACCCCCTTCCCCCGGCCCACAGGCCCTGCCTATCTAGTCTCTCATCTCCCATCCAGGCCCTGTGTGTCACCTTCCTCAGCACACACTCCTCACTTCCTTATCTTGGACCCCCAGGGAGACCTGAACCAAGGCCCCCAGACATGCTCTGCTGACCCCACAGGCAGACACACACAGCAAGGCACCCTGGTGAGCAGGCAGAGACACACAAGCACGCATGCGTTGCACACTCAGATGCGCACACGTTCAGAATGGCAGAGATACAGGCCCACATGGGGACAGGTATGGGCACTGCAGAAGCACGCAGGTGTACACGTGCGTCTGGACACGCTGAAGGGAGCACAGGATGCTCACCTGTGGCCGATCTGCTGTCCTCAGCAGGCCCATGGCCCGCCTGAGGAGAGATGCTCGCATCTGTGTTCATTCTGGGCCTGGGCTTCCCCTGACCCATCTTGCCTGGGACCCACCTTGTCCTGCCGGCCTCCGGTGCCCGGGAGACCCCAGCCCAGCATGTCAGCCTTTGGGAAAACCAGTTCCCACGGCACTAGCCCAGCACTAGCTGGGCCTCACGGCCCAGAGGGGAGGCTACCAGGAGCCTGCTTCCTTGGAGCTTCCAGGGACTAAGAATTGATGGGCAAAGACACACACTCCAGACGTTCTCACACAGGAGTACATGTGACCATGACATGTGCACGCGTACACACACACACACACGTAGAGGTGCATGCTCACAGGCAGGGACATACAGACATGCACACATCTGAACAGACACACACACCTGCATGCAGAAGCATGTGTATTCACCCGGAGGCACACCCACACCCACTTCCATGCCCGAGTTGTGGGTCTCAGAGATGCCAGCCCCAGACAGATAGCAGAGCCTCCCTCCCAGCCCCCACGCCTCCTGCTGACCCCGAGTCTGAACTGGTCTCCTTTCTCCTAGACCATCTTCCTCTGAGCATAAGCCCCTGTGGAGGGGACCTCCCTCCGAGAACCCCTCCCTAGGCCTGGCGTGAACGTGCCAATGGCACCTGGCTGGCCTCTGCTCTCCCACAGGAGCCCAGGCAGCCTGGCCGCCGTGGTGCCCTGCCCAGGGATGGACAGAGGTACAGGTGGCTTGGGAGCTCACACCTCCTCCAAAGGCTCTGGCAGGGACAGTGCTCCTTTGTGTGGGCAGGTCCTGTGACCATGGGCTCCAGGTTCCCCACAAGGCCCAGCAGATCAGGGCACCTCCTCCCCACGCCCCCCTCTCCAGTCCATCTTCGCCACCCCCAGGAATGACAAGGTGCCAGCTTGCTCCCTGACTCTTCCCTCCTTAAGACTTGTTCCCGGCTGGCCCTGCCCTTCCTGCCAGGAGGGCTCCAAACTGGTAAAGTCTTTTGGGGGCTGGAGCAGGGTAGAGAGGAGGCTTCACCCCGGGAAATGGAGTCTCTCCCTCCGCCACCGAGGGCCCCAGTCTCCCCATGCAGCGGGGGAAAAGGGAATAGCTTGGGGCTGCTGTTCCCCACTGCTGAAGACTCTGGGGGGGTGATGCAGAAAGGCTGCATCAGATCAGACACCTGCCGCCTGCAGACCCGGTGCTGGGAGAGACCCCTGGGATGCTGTGCTGTTGGGGGTGTGTGGCCACAGCAAGGATAAGAGCCGGGGGAGGGTGGTGGGCCAGAGAGCAGGGGGTGTGCCAGCACGTGTGTGCAAGCTACAGTTCATGTAAGCACGTGGATGAGCGTGTGCGGCCACATGCATAGGTGTTGACTGCGTGAGTGTGCTGGGGCGTGCGTGTACATGTTGTTTACATGGGTGTGGGCTTCTGCATGCTTGGGCATGTAAGCACATGTCTACACATGGACATGTGTCTGTGTATTTACACTCCTGGGCATGGGTATCCACACATGCATTTTATGTGCTTGTGTGTGTGCATCTGTGATCACATGCACCTACACCTGTGTGTGATAGTGTCCAGGT
>NC_041222.1:926064-941517 GCF_002837175.3 Physeter macrocephalus
TAAGTGGAGCCCCTTCCATGCCAGGCCCGCGTGGGCCCTGGGAAGGCCTGGGGAGCAAAACAGATGCAAGCCTTGTCCTTGGGGAGTTCATGATCCAGGGGGCAGACAGCATGGAGGAGACCCAGCCAGACAGGCCCTGGGGAACTGAGCGGAGTGGGGTCCAACCAAGGGAAGACGAGTACAGATGCCAGGAGCAGGCCTGGCGCATAGTAGGTGCTCAGGGACTGTTCCCATGACATTTTTCAGTTGTCCACCTACTTCAACAGCCCCTTTAATTAGCACCCCAGAGGGCCAGGCTCCAGGCCCTCCCTAATGCCATGACGGTGCTGTCTTGGATGAGTCCTTTGACCTTTCTGAACCTCAGTTTCCTTACCTGTAAAATGGGTGCAACTTTTCCTCCTCTCCAGGTCGTTGGAAAGATTAACCATAAGAGGATGTGAAGTGCTTAGCACAAAGCTCATCACTCAAAAAAAAAATAGAGCAAAGAAAAGAAATGTTTCCTTACAGCTGTTGTCGTGGTGGTCATTTTATTTTTGTTATTAATAAGAATTCTAACAAAACAAACCACAGGAAGGCCAGTCTACCCCCTCTGAGCCCTCCAGAGACTGACTTAGCTCCTTTTCTCCCCTCCCTCCCACCTCCTCGGGGCCAGCCCCCATCTCTGCTCCCACCCCCACCCCTGCACAGGGAACAGAGGTGACTCAACTGGTCCAGACCTTGCTGGAGCTCCAGCCTCACAGGGGACAGAGCCAGGGAAAGGCAGGGATGGTGAGGATAATCCTGTGAGTGGAGGGCTGTGGTGAGGGGAGGGTCCTTAGGGATGGGGCACCTGGAGAGGTGGGAAAGCCTTTACTAAGCAGGGGACATTTGGACAGAGCTGGGGGAGGCAGGAGGGGGGCTTTCCAGGCTCAGTGAATGGTGAGGGCCAAGGCCTGGAGGCGTGGAAGGCCGTGGCCTTCTTGGTGAAGCACAGAATCCCCTCCCTCCCCTTCCCTTCCTGCTCTGTCCCTGGCTGTCCTCCCCTCAGATTAGTGAGTGCAGTTTGGCTGATCTGGTTCAAGGTCTAGCACCTGCTACATGCAAGACTCTGGCTAAGCTTATCACATGTACCCTATGAAGCCCAATGGCACACCTGAGAGGGAGGTGTGATTATCATTCCCATTTTACAGGTAAAGAGACTGAGGCCCAGAAGTGGTGGGCAACTCGCCCAAGACCACACGGCCGCATCACAACCGGGTCTGACTCCAGCCCCTGCCCCTCCCCCATCCCTTCCACTCCCCTTTTAGTCAACTGCTTGTCACCCACTCGCTCATTGCCCACGCCTGTCATGTCACATGGGGAACAGGCACGACATCCTGGGACTCACACACAGACGAGGGTGTGTGGACTCTTGGGACCGGGGAGATTGGGAGCAGGTACAGGCGGAGGTGGACACAAGAAGTTTTTGAAAACCCACTTGCAATCAGAGGAGATGCTGGGGCGAGGGCGCTCCAGGCTGAGGGGACTGCTTGGGCAGAGGCAGAGAGGCTGGCAAGCCCCGACCATACTAATAATTCCGTACACACAGCTGATGACATGACCCCATCAGAACCTGACCTTGGAGGTTCAAAGGAACTTATTCCTTTGAATAAGAGCCTGGTGGTGCTGATCTTGGTTGCATTCCTTTCTGCGATTTAACTGCCGTTTCTTTACCTATAAATTGGGCAATCTGAAAACCCAAATCAGGATTTTCAGCAAATGAAGAAATGGTAACTGCTATTTTTAAAGTAATAATAATAACAGTAATAACAATAATAATGATAATAAAAGTCTCTGAAGTTACAGCTGAGGAAACTGGAGCTCCGAGAGTTTTAAGTGGCTGCTCTGAGGTCACCCAGCTGGGAAGTGGGTGGTTTGGACTCAGCCCTGGGGGCTGTACCTCTTGGTGCGGGGGGGTTGCTGCCTCCCCCGGAAAGGAGGGGAGGAGAGCCCAAGGCCTGATTTGAACCCAGGCAGTCTGAGCCAGCACCTGCCCTGTGGGCTGCCAGCCCTTCGGTGGGGCGGACAAAGGGAGGCACTTCACTCCCTCGGCCCAGGAATGGGTGCGGGGGACGAGGAGCTTGGGAAAGGCTCTGATGGAGGAAGGGTGGGACATTGTAGACCCTGGAGACAGGGCTTCTCTCCCAGACTGGGGGGTGTGGAGGAGGGCTTCCTGGAGGAAGAGCTGTCTACACTGAGAGCAGAGGGATTATCCAGGTAAAGAGGGGAGGGGAGCAGCTTTGGGGCAGGGAGAACAGCATGTGCCGGGGCCTGGATGTGGGCCATGCCGGGGGCACAGGGAGAGGTCAGATCACACAGGGGGTTAAAGGCCGTGCTAGGAGTCTGGCCTTTCCTCGGGGGGCCACTGGAAGCCATGGAAGGATTCTAGGAGGGCGGTGGCATGGTCAGATTTGAATGAGGAAATTCACTCTGATGGCTGCGTGGTTTGCAGGGGGAGCAGGGGGAGGCCCGAGAGGAAGCTGTGGACACAGGGAGGGGGCCCTGTAAGGCCGTGTTCAGGTGTGCACACCTGATTGCAGATGGCTGTAAGCGCATATGGGCACGGGCATCTGCATGGGTGTCAAGAGACCTGAGCCATGAGGGGGACTCGGTGACTACGTGGTGACACGTGTCAGTAGGCACCGGGCATCCACGTCTGTGTGTGCATATACCTGGCGTTCATCTGTGTGAGTCCGTCAGCGATGGTGGTGTGTCCCTGTGTGTTTTCAAGCCTGTTTGTGTATTGCACACATGGCAGCTGGTGAGGTGGCAGCTCTCTGTCCAACCGTGCCGTCTGGGAGAGCCCCGGACAGCCTTGGGCCAGTTGGTGGGACCGGCCCAGCCTGGGTAGATACCACCTGGTCTTGACACCCCACCCCTGGCCAGAGGCTGTCAGCTCTGCCTCTGCTTAGCTTTAGTGCCATGTCATCTATCAAGGGGTTATCGCTGCTGTAAGTTGTCCCTTGCAGTTTGATCGCCACAGTACCTGCCTGGCTCCCTGCGGCTGAGCGGATGGCAGGCGGGTGGCGGGCGGTGGGCGCAGTGCTCTGGCACAGACAGCATCTGGAGAGGCAAAGCTTTGAGCCTCCTCGGGGACCCTGGCTTATTCTCCTACATCTGAATGCCAGTGCATACGGCGGGCGGGCAGTGTGGAGGGACGCCGCCTGTGTGTGTGTGTGCGTGCGTGTGTGTGCGTGTCCCTGCGTGTGCTGCTGTGCGCCCGGGCGTGCTGTGTGCCTGCACGTCGTCCTCTGTGCCCGTGACACACTGTGCCTACCCGTCACCGTGTCATTGAGCTCCGGTCTCAGGGTGCACACGCGTGTTTGTACCTGTCTGCCTGTGTCTGTGTGTGTCAGCGTGGGAGGGCATGCTGCCACGAGCGTGTCTCCGTGTGTGTGTGTGTGTGTGTGTGTGTGTGGACATGGGTAATTCCATGGTGGGTGGTGTGTGCACGTGTCACATGGCGGGATGCCGTGTGTAGGTGTGGCTGTTGGCCACAGCGGGCTGATATGGCAGGACACGGGGAGGGCGTACACACGTGTCAGTGAGGGCACCGCATGTGTGTGTGTCTGTGTGTGTTTGGACACAGGGATTGGGTGTGATGGGTGGAGCAGCTGACGGCCCCTCCTGGTCTGTGACGTCCACGGCCACGGCCACGGCTCTAAGAGCCCAGCCCAGGTTTTGGCAAGCATTTCCTCTCACTTTTGTCATGGTCAGGAGGGCGGAGGGTGGGGTGTGATGACGGATGGTGCTCTGGGGCTGCGGGCAGCGGGCAGGCGGGCGCCCTCCTCACTCCCTCCCCAGCTGGGGATAGTCGGCAGCTCCTCTCAGCCCCCTTCCTCCTCCTCCTCCTGTCTCCCTCCTCTCTCTTCTCAGGTGCTGGGCCCAGGCTTAGCTCCCGGGCCAGAGGTGTGGATACCGGACACCCTCCCCAGAGGTCCGACCCAGACCCTGGGCGGAGACAGACACTCCCCGCTCCTCTTCCATGGCCCTGCTCGGGGGTCTCCTTTGGATCTCTAGTCAAGGAGCCTCATCAGGGTGCCCAGGCTGGGGACTCAGGGCCTGGAAACACACAGAAAGGGGTCAAACGGCACAGTGCCGGGGCAGGGGCCAGGTGCCTGGAAGCCCAAGGAGCCCCCAGCCCGGGTGAGCCCCTGCTGGTGTCCCTGGCAGGTGGGTCACGGCGGGTGCACTCCAGTGGATGTGCCCCAACTGGTGTGTGTCCTCACAGGTGTGCCCCAGCCCATGGCCCCCAACAGGTGTGCCCTGACAGGTGTGCCCTGACCGAGTTTCCCCGGGAGGAGCGAGCGGAGCAAGCCGCTGGGCCCGTGGGCCGAGTGGCTGAGCCCCCAGGGCTCCCAGTCCCCCCCCACCCCGCCCGGAGGCCAGGGCCCTCCCACCGCTGCCACTGCCCCACCGGCAGCCCGGCCACCCCAGGGAGGTGACCCTGACCCCACCCGGCCCCCCACGTCCCAGCTCAGGGGCTCACAAAGGGAGAGGAGGGAAGAGAAAAATCGCAGAGATTTGTCTTGTCTGGGGCTGACAGCGGAGCGAGTGATTGCCAGGCCCGCTTGGCAGTTTTTAATCATTTTATCTCTGTTCTCGGCTCTCCGGGGAGACAGCCAGTGCTTAGCAGTCTGCTCAGAAAGACCTCAGGGCGCGTGGCGCAGCGGCGGCTCCGAGCCCCCATTATTAGCTGTGCTCTTCGGAGCGCGCTCCGATCTCTCCCGGGGGAGCCGGTGAAAAATTAACACGGGCCGGCGGCGCGGGCGCCCGATGTAACTGTAATTACTCCATTGATATTCCTCACACAATAGCGCTGTCATCAGTCATTTACATAAACTTTCTCTCCGCAAAGACGGGCGGAGGTGCCTAATCCTATTGGGTGCTTCCACTGCATGCATTATACATGGCAGGGGGCCCCTAGGTGCGAGGGGAGGGGAGAGATCCGGGGAGGAGAGAGGGGAGGGGAGGGCAGGGGAGAGAGAGTTGGAAGGATCATTGGAGAGGAAAGGAATGAGGAGAGGAAGGGACTGGGAGATGCCGGGAGGAGAGGAGGGGAAGGGAGAGATGGTTGGAAAAGAGAAGTGGAGAGGAGAGAACCAGGAGGGGCGCTAGGGGAGAGCAAAGGGCTGGCTGGGCGGAGCGGGGGCCAGAGCCAGGAGCCACCCTGCGGAGGGTGGGGTCCCCGTGGGCTGGAGCCCAGCGGGGCTGGGGTCCCGCTTTGCCCGATGAGGGTCCCACTGAATCCGGGGCCGGCCCACCAGGTTTGGGGCAAGGGAGGCTCCTCTGTTGCGGGGGAGGGAGGGCAGGTGAACCCGATCCTTCGAGGGCCCCCAGCAAAGTCTTGCCCCGGATTCAGGGACCGTCCCCCACTCTTACCCACCCGGGGGGCCAAGCCCTTAAACCCCGCTGGGCATGTGGCTCAGGCTGGAGGCTCTTCAGCTCCTAAGGAGTTAAAACCTCCCTGGAAATTACCCCTGTAATGACCTAATTAAAGACTTGGGTGGGGGGGAGGGGACACCTACTCCAGGGTGAAAGCTAATAACACCCGCCCAACAATAATAATCCTGGTGGAGCCCCCCCATTATCGCTGTAGCCTCAGCCCCCTTCCGACCACCCTCACTTGACCCCCTCCCTCTGGTCCTGCCTGCACAAGCTGTCGGTATCTGGGGCGCGCCAGGGGCTGAGCCCCCAGCTGGGCAGGGAAGGGCTCAGGATGGGACCAAGGGGAGAGGTCCGGGATAGTCAAATTTCCGTTGCTGAATATTTAATGAAGCCTGTGCGGTTTATTTGGTTGGCCTGTCGATTTTTATTCTTCTGTCAATAGCTTCTCATATGTGGGGCTGTGATGATCTTTAGCAGGGCCTCTCCAGGGACGGCTGCCACTAAATGCAATTATGGATTTTATACCTCAATGTGTTTGATATTTCCACTGATCTAATTTGCAGCCTGGTAGTTTATTGTTTGGCATTTTAATGGCGTTCAAATGCTATGGGAAATTTGATTTCTTTTTATAATTCCTCCTTCACGCAGTTAATGCGGGTGGTGGGATGGCCCAGATTTTAGAGTCCAATGTATAGAAAAAAGAGAAAAGAACACACCCTGTATATGTTTAGGGATGTGTCCATTGAAGGGAGATGTCCCTTTGAGCCGTGGAGCCCAGGTGCCTGCCCGCCTCGGGGTGGTGACCTCTGATGGCTGGTCTGGGGAGCTGGGGCTCAGATGTCGGGGAGCTCTTGGTGGCGCCCAGGGCTCAGGCAGAGGCCCCAGCACGCAGTCCTTTGCTCCCGCTACCCTGAGCCCCATGGCCTGTAGGCCTTGCCACAAGACCTCTCTGAGTGGCTTTAGGTCACTGCCCTGTCCAGTTTTGAGCAGCTGTAGAGTCAGGGAGGCCAGCCCTACCACTGCCACCAGTTTCTGTGGCCTGCATCTGAGGGCAGGGGCTGTACCAGTCCTGGGCCTTTGAGACCAGGGGTGATTTTGTGACCTGCCTGTCATCTGTGTGACAAGTTCTTGTGGGGCCTCAGCCATGTTCACCAAATGTGTCAAGTTCCAAGTCTCAGGTCAGGGCAGTCCCCACTTCGGCCCCTGCCTGCACCGCTCCTTCCTGGCCTCCTTGGGAAGGCTGATGGGCATGGGTACATGGCCACGGCAGGCCCTGGCTGCTCCGTAGCCCAGACCTGGATTCCTGGAGGCCGTGCTGGTTCTTTTCAAGGCTGGACTAGAGCAGAGAGGAAGCCAAGGTCCACAGAGCAAGGTGGAGGACCTCCTTGGGGCAGCCCCCCTGAGCTGAGCCATCTTCTTCCTGACAGTGAGTCCACAGGCTGAGCTCTGGGCAGGAGGGGCCTTCTGCCCTTGGTTAGTGGGGTACAGCCATGGAGGACACCGGGAGAGCCTGCTGCTGGGAGCTGTCCGCCTGTAGCAGGACGGCTTGGGCTGGTCTACCAGCAAATGCCCTAGATTTTCTAAAACATCTTCTGGGGAAAAAGAGTCCAGGAAAGCTCGGGAAGCTCTTCCAAGTGGCATGCCTGGAAGTGAGCAGGGAAAATGGTCCAAGGCGGGTAGACTAAGTTCCTGTGTCCTGGGTTCCCAGTCTCCACTGGGCAGGCCAGGCAGCCTGGCCCAGAGAGCAAGGAGGGAGCTCATCCTCAGGCCTTCCAGGGAGGGTCTGTCCAGGCTCCCTGCAGCCTGCAGACCCCAAGTTCTGGTTTGGAAGGTGCCCTTTCCTGGAGCACAAGGGGACCTGGAGTCCAGTTGTGTGGAGATGCAGAACTAATCCGGCTGCGCTTTACTGGACGCCCGCTGCGTGCCGAACGACACGCTGAGCACTTTGCGTACGTCATCTCATCGCGTCCTCAGGAAGCGCAGGTACCATGCTTATCCCCGTTTCACAGAGGCATAGACTGAGGCTCTGAGAGTTTCGCAACGCCTGCCTGAGGCCACAGTGATGATGGCAGGGCCAGAACAGGAACCCAGGTGTGTGTCGCTTCAGAGGCGCTGCTCTTGACCACCTGCCTGATAGTACGTTCTTCCCGGGTCCAGGCTGGGCATGTCTGCACCGGGAGAGACGTCACCCCCTAGCTGGGGCCCTCCTCCTCTTCCCTCCTCCTCTTCCCTCCTCCTCCTCCTCCTCCTCCTCCCCCCTCAGCACAGCTGACCCTTGTTTCTGTCCCTGGGCCAGGCTACCCCCATAATCCACAGGGCTGCTGGCTTAGGCACAGTGGGTGGGTTCTGTCTTGGGGAGAATTTTGTACCTTTCGGAAAGCAATGGCTGTCCTTCCCATCCTCCTGGGGGATTCTAACCCTGCCACCTCTCCCAGGTTTCTGCTGTGTCCAGTCCATCTTCTGCCTGGCTGCTGTCCACAATGCCAGCCCTGCCAGCTTCTTGGCCACTTAAATGTGAGCAGTTACAGTAAGAGCTCACACTCAAGAGTCCCTACTCCAGGCCAGGCCCTGGGCCAGCACTTCCCACACATCCCCCCACAACTCCATGAAGCAGGGACCATGGTTATCCCCATTTCACGGATGAGGAAACTGAGGCTCAGAGAGGACACATACCTGCTAGGGGCCTAGTACGACTCAAAGCTTTCCCTCAACATCCCTTCCAATGAGTACAATTATATTATTCCATAGCTTTCTTTTGTGTCTCATGCCATCTAATATCATGGCAGTTCTTGTTCATATATGTGTCCCCAGCCAGCCTCAGAGGCCTGACAGGGCAAGGGCTGGGACTGTCCTGCTCATAGTCTGTCTGCTGCTATAACAGGGCTTGGCACCCCTCAGATCCCAGAAAGATGGTTGAACAAATGCATGAATGGACAAGTGAAGGCCCAGAGCCCATACTCTTGACCTCTCCTTCCAGCCGTTCTAAGATCTCCTGGCACCTTCAGGAGAGATTTCGGTCTGGATGCCAGATACCAAGGTTTTCACAGTTTTCTTGCCACATACCCCTCAGGTCCCATCGCCAGCCCCTCAGCCCCACCCCAGATGTCCAGGTCTCACCTCCAAGTCTCACTTTCCCTGGACACTCAACTCTCTTTCATGCCTCTGTGCCCCTGTCCACACTGTCCTCTCCACCAAATAGCTTTCCCCTTCTCTCATCAGGCGAACTCCGCTCAGCCTGCAGGACCGAGCTCGGGTCATGCCCCAGGCAGCCTCTGCAGTGCCTCAGCCCTCATCGCATGGCTTTGCCACTGTCCCCTGCTGCCCTGGCATAACCTGGAGGGAGAGTCTCCCATTATAGCACAGACACTGGGGAGGGTCTGTTGAATGAATGAATAAAAGAAGGAAACAAGGGGAAGGAACACTTCTGTGGGTCATCTCAGATAACTCCCCTGCCCAGGCTGGAGGTTTAAAACAAACTGGCTTCCTGCTCACCCAGCAGCTCCCACCCTGGGGTGGAAGGGAAAATGGATTGAAACTCTGTTGGCCCCAAGTGTGGACAGGGACACTGTCAGCAGGTGATGGATAAGCAGCCCGCTTTGGCCTCACCCTGTCCTGAGAGCTGTCCGGGTGTTAAGTGGACTCCTCCCTTCCCAGACCCAATCAGCAGTGAAATCAGACCTGAGTAATCTGATGTTCCACTTAGGAAAGAAAACAGGATTCCCCAGCCCGGGAGGAGGCTGCGGCCACGGTGGGCAGTGGGGGATAGCCTGCTAGCATCAGTGTCCGCCATCAGGGGCCCGATAAGATCTTCACAGCTTGTTATCCTGGGTCAGGCTGACTTGTGTGTGTGGCTGGGGGGCGCTCTGCAGGTAGCTGGATCTGCTCTCTGTAACCCGCCTGTGGAGGGCTGAGGGGCTGTGCGGAGACGGCTGCAGGAGGAACCTGAGTCCCAAGACCTCTGTCTGCCCCCAGGAGCACCAGCTTTTGATCCTTGAGCCTTCCGCTGCATCTCAGTAGAGCCCAGGGGAACGGATGAGTGCAGGCGGTGCAGTTCAGTGGGGTCACACAGACCACAGCCCAGCGTGAGCCTAGCGCAGCCGCTTCCCAGCTGTGTGCCCTTGAGCAAATCACACACCCTTTCTGAACCTCAGTTGCCTACTCCGGCACTGGGGAGCACGGCTCCTACTCCTGGATTGTTGACAGATTTAGTGACATCTTGTTTGTCCCTGACACAGTGAAACGAATCAAAACTGAGGTGAGCGAGCCATTCATCGTCCAAACCAGGACACTTTCAGAGTGAAAGGGGATGTTATTAATCATTATGCTGAGGCCACAGATATACACTAGGACCCTCCCAGGCAGCCTGGGATCTATAGTCACCTATCAATGAAGCACTTTTCCAGGCGTCAGGGCCAGGGCATCTCAAGGTGTGTCACTGGGCTCCCATATCTTTCCCTAGAGCTTGTCGGTAGGCAGAGGGCTCCTGGGATTAGCTAAAAACAATACTATGTAACACTTACTGCCTGCCAGGCGCTGTGTTTTCTCATGGGGTTGTCACGATAGCCCGATGAGATAGGTACCACTTTTATGCCCACTTGCCTAAAGGTCAGCGACTTGCCAAGGTCTCACAGCCAGGAAGGAGCAGAACTGGGGCCTGAAAGCAGGTCTGGTTGACTCCCAAGCTGGAGAGGTAACCACCGGACGCACTACCCACATTCCCACCAGGTCAGGCCAGTTCCTCTGCCCCAGCAGCTGAGGGGAGAGGAGGCTGGGCCGATAAAGGGCCATCTGGAGGCCAGGTGGGGACCATCTCACCCTGCCAGGTAACCGGGCCGCCGGCTTCTGGGCCTGCATGGGCCTCCCCCCCAAGGCCTTCGGTGTCCTGCGCCCCGCCAGCAGGGCATCTGCAGAATTGGTTTCCCGGCTGGAGGGCGTCCCCCATCAGCTCAGCAGCTGTCAAGTTTAAAGAATGAGATGGGGAGAGAAATCTATAAGCTGCGGGTTTTGAAAAACCTGTTTGTTGGGCGAGCTATTGATTGACTGGAAGGCTCCTCCCAAGTCAGCATTTAAGCTTACTGGCGGACAGAGGATGGTGGGGTCAGGCACGGAAAGGGAGGGAGAGATGTTAACTCCCCCCACCCTGCCTAGTCCCCTCCCCTAAATAACTTGCCTGGGCCTTGTTGGGCTGTCCCCTTCCCTGGGATGGGGGCGCACCCGTATCTCGGAACTGTGTTGTGACATGGGCAGGGTAGGGCTCTCGCTGCGACAGGGCGGGAGGGAGAGTGGCTTTGCCCTCCAGCTGAACTGAGTGAGAATCCTACCCTGCCACTTCCTGGCTGTTGAACCTGGGCTGAGTGCCTGCCCCTCCCTGAGCCTCAGCTTCCTTTCCTGAGCTTCGTTTGACCACTACGCACCGTGCAAGGTGCCGGGAGACTCAGGTGCACACTCAGCGGGGCTCCATGTCTGCGCTGAGGGCATTTCCTGGGTGCACCTTCCTGAGTCAGGTGGAGATGGGCAGGTTTCACTTGGGATTCTCTGGAGCAACACAGGCCCTTTCGGCAGTTACGTTGAGTTCCTCAGAATCCCTGACAAGAGCTGTCAGGGACGGGGCCCTGGGGGCTTCTCCTGCCCTCCCAGCCCACCTGGCCCCAGCGTCAGCAGGCATCGCCCTCGCTGCATTCCTCCGGCTCGCTCCCGATTTGTGTTCACGTGGCTGGGTCACCCCCACCCCCCAGAGGTCCCAGTGAAGAGCCTTTCTCAGTCCAGGGAGCCCACCTCTCAAATAGGCACACCCCCAACCCAGCGGGCACCTCGCTCCAGAACTCGGCACCTGGCCCTAGGCAGACCCCTCATCGGCACCTCCTCTGGGCCCAGTTGGCCTTGCGGAGGGACACAGGGAGGGCTCAGACCTGGCCCCTGTCCTCGGGGAGCCCCCAGTCTGATAGGGGAGACAGATATGGACCCTGGTGGTACCAAACCCAGGGTGATCCCTGCTGTGCTCGCGGGATGCCCTGTGGCCCGGCAGGGGGCAGAAGCACGTCTAACCCCGCCCTCCCCACGTGGTACATGCTTGGCAAGCAGAGCACAGACTGAATTTCAGCCCACTCCCCGCTCTGAGGAGCACTTGTTCAGTGAACAACCTACACAAGCGTACAGGGCGGCCCGGGAGATCCATGGAGAAGGCGGTTACGTAGACCCTTTAACTCAGAGATGCTGCTCACAAGGCTGAAGGGTGGACGATCGGCTCCCCAGGGCCCTTGAGCCACAGGAAGGGAGGACAGGGGATGATGCTGGTGGAGAACGGCTCCAAGTGGAGCTAGAGGGGAAGTGGGCTTGTCCTCAGAATTCTCCGTTCCATGGTTAAGAGTTGGAGTTGACTGTAGAGTCCAGAGGGGTTTTGAGCAAAGGAGCAATGGCACCCCAGCTGCCTCAGGGAAGGTGTGCCAATGCGAGAGGAGCTTTAGGGAAACACTGTAGCTCTGGGGTGGGAGCGCCGTGAGGGCAGGGCCTGCCCTGGCCTGTTCTGCACACTTAGTACAGTCCCTGGAGCCTGGTACACATTCGGTAAGTGTTTCCTGAGTGGATCATTGACCCAGGGGAGAGTGTTAGAATCTTGGCTCAGTTCTTCTCGTTTGAGGCCAGAGATTCCTGGCTTCTTGGCAGTGTGACCGGGGCAAAACATTGGGCTAAACTCTATTCTTCCTCTTGAAAAGAGGAAGAGACCCTCAGTTTTCTCCCCTGTGATGTGGGGTGATGCCCCAGAGTAGAATGTGGATGGCAAGAGGAGTGTCTGAGTGCCTAGAAAAGCAGGAAGGTATGCTGACCCCTCTCATCTCATTTATCCATCCACCCCACCCTTTCCATCCATCCACCCACCTGTCCATCTAACCTACCCACCCATCCATTTGTTTACCCATCCATCTGTTCATCTGTCCATCCATCCATCCACCCACCTATCCATCTAGCCATCCATCCGTCCACCCATTCATTTATTCTCCCATCCATCTGTTCATCCGTCCGCACACCCACCTATCTATCTACCCATCTATCTGTCTGTCTGTCCTCTGTCCACACAGCCTTCCATCCATCCATGAATCCACCCACCCATCCATCCATCTAATATTTACTGAGTCCACTCCATACCAGGCCCCATGTTAGACAAATGAAGACGTGGCAGTGAAACCTACACACATAGCCCGCCCTCATGGACTCACAGCCCAGTGGGGGAAACAGGTGATTAGGTGCAGCAGACCCCAGTCCCATGAGTCCAGGGCCAGTGTGGACATCTGTTAAGACAAGCCCCTTGGCTGCTGGGTTCCATTTCTGGGGGATGAGCAGATTCCGGCTCTTAGAGCCCGTGGTCCCAGAATCAAACTCTTGGTCTAGTCCACACATATTTCTTGAGCTCCTCCCCTGTGCCAGACGCTGCCCTAGTGCCGGGACACTGCAGGCAAGGTGCCTACCCTTGGTGGGGGGCAGGGGGGGCACGCTCACACCTCATGCTGGCTATGCAGTTGCTGAGGTGAACTGAACAAAGTCACAGTTTAAAGGGGCGAACACAGACAGACTGATATGTGCCCCGATGGCACCCGAGTCAAGGTTTGGGGTTTGCTAAAAGGAAGGACAAACACATTTCGCTTTGGTGGGTCAGGGAAGGTCTTAGGTAAGAGGAACCTAATGGACTCATTACTCTTTTGAACAAATATCCTTTTAACGTTATTATTATTACCAAAGCAATACATGCTAGGAAAAATTCCAATATAGAATGTCTAAACAAAGAAGTAAAAGCTCTCTCCCCACCTCCTGCCCCCTCCCCTTGGAGATAAACTCCCTTAGAGGTGGGACAAATTCCTCCCGACATTGTTCTACACAGTTATGTTCAGTTCTACACACGTTACTTTGGGACAGAATGGAATTGTGCTGCAACTTGCATTCTTCACTTACTGGGCAGTTCCTCTCCTGTTGGTGCCCCGTCTTCACTGTGCTCTGGCCCGGAGTTCCTTTAACCAGCCCCTAACGGTAAACAAGTGGTTTGCATCCGATTTTCACTATTACAAACACTGCCATGGTGAACCTGCTTGCGCAGCAGCTTTGCACAGATGCACGAGTGGGTGTGGCCGTGGATTGGGAGAGTAGGGGACCACCAGACGAACCTGCGGGGAAAGGCAAACACCCACAGTTACGGAGCGGCTTCTGCCTGCTCCGGGGACTGGTCAGTGGCTCCAGGGGGCTGAAGTGTTGCATGCCTTGGCTGGGGGGATCCGTGACCTGACTGATCCCCTCAGGAGGCCACACCAAGAGGAGGCTCAGGGCTTGGGGCGCCTGCTCAGGACTCTGAAGCCTCTGCCCGTGCATGAGGATGCCAGCCTCTTGGGGAAGCCCAGAGGTCTGACACAACCCCAGGCCCCGCCTCACAAGCCCACCCTGCGTCCTTCGGAGCAGCCACCCCAGGGCAGTCCTGGGAATGCACTGCGTGAGCTCATGGGGACACAGACTTCTCGCCCCAGGAATCCGATATCTGCCCCCAACCCTCCATCCTGCTGTCTCCAGGGAGCTGTCATCTCTGTCCTCCCCCTCCTGCTCTCCTGACCCTGGCAGCTCCTTGGGTGATGGGAAAGGCAGCTTTCCAGCATGTGGCCCTGACGCGATGTGGTATGCATTTTTATTTTTTCAGCACGTTGTGAAACTCATAACACCCGGTAATGACTTCCTCACTGTACTGGGTAAAGAGAAGGAAGGGGGAATAAAAAGGCCCTTGAAGAAAAATGAACCGTGGCGGTAGGCATGGACTCCATTTATAACAATATGGAAATTGATTGTTGAGTCAGAGGAATATTTTGTAGTTTGCTTAGCTGTGCTCAGCACTAATAGCCGGGAACATTAGTGAACCCAGGGAATGAGTTATGGGCACATTAAGGAGGCCTCGAGACTCCTGGGCCTCCCTCGAAGGCGGGTCCCAGCCCCTCGGGTCTGCCCGCTGCCGTGGGCGCTGGCTCCTTCCTCCCCTGGGAGAACCAGCCAGGGCTGCAGCTCTGCTGCTGGGCAAGAACACAGGTGCCGTCTTGATGGGGTGATGGGGGCAGGACTTGGGTTCAGATCTCAACTCCTCTCACTTGTTTGCTGTGTTACCTTGGGCAGGTGACTTGGCCTCTCTCAGTCTTAGTTTTCTCATCTGCAAAATGGTGTTCATCATCCCTCGCTTAGGGAGTGTGGGAAAAATAATGAACATGAAGCCAGGAGCCCAGAAATGGGCAGAGTGGGGGCTCAGCGAGCCAGGTGGCCAGAGGCAAAGGTGGATGACTCGCCTGCTGAAGGTGATGCTGGACTCAGGTGCAGAGATGCTGAGCTGCCACTGGAGGCCTTGGGAGTGAGCAATGGGGCTTCCCAGGACCATGAGGTCACCAGGACTGGGGAGGCTGTGACCATAAGGACCAAAAGTTATTAGGTGGAGGGAGGCCGTGACTCCCAGCCTGCACATCCGCAGCTTCCCGACCCAGAGCTCCACCTGGATGGGGCTTCAGACCCATGAGGGCTCTGCAGGTCCCTGAGACACCACGGATCTTGGAGTCGTGGTCCCCACCGCCACCCATCAGACCCTCTTTCCCATCCTGGTGAGAGGCACCTGTCATCCTCCGGGTACTTAGGTCAGATTCCCTGATGCCTCCTTCTCCCTCACCTCCTACATCCTGGCTGTTTGACCCATTGACTGGCACTCAAACCTCTTCCCTTCTCTCTGTCCCCTTGGCCATCCCCAACCCATGCCTTCCCATCCTTCTTCCCTGGAACCATTGCCTCAGCCTCTTCCTGGCCTGCCTGCCTGCCTGCCTGCTGCTGCCCCCACCCCGAAGTCAGTGTTGATCTGACTTTATCACTCCCTTGCTTAAAAACCTTCCACGCTCTCCGGTACCCTTCCAGGGATTCAAGACCTTCTGGGAACCCCCTAGAGGCCTTCACCTGCTGTATCTGCCTGCATCCTCCCAACTCGCCTCCTGTGTATGCTGTAGCACCAGGGGTCTCAAGCCTGAGCAGGCGTCAGAACCTTCCCCC